>NC_051416.1:30234989-30235854 GCF_015228065.2 Penaeus monodon
TGCACCACAGTAATAAATAAAGTTGAAGAAGCTAGAAAAAAATGTTAAAGGTGTTGATTGCAAGCAGTCAACATCAGAGGAATAAAAGACAAACTTTTTCGGATAATTTTCTTGAATCAAAATATCCCTGAATTAAGAGAGCTTCGCTTCTTTTGATCCGAGAAGGCGGGGCAGCTCATCGAGTCGCAGCGGCGAAGAAACGGCAGAGATAAGACGCTCGTAATGCGCAACAACTCCTTTGCAAAGAAGGGTCATGGGCGCAACCTGCTTTTGGCCTGCATGGGGGGAGGAGGGGATGGGGGGAAGCGCCCTTGCGACCATTAAGAAATGATGAGGGTGATTACCTCCGTTATTAATGATACGAACGATTTAATTGCTGATGCCTTGCGGTGAGGGAAGAACCTTCTTGAAATGTTGCCGACTGAATTTAGACCATTTTCTCAATTATGCAATCTTTGCTTGATATTCTGTGCAATAAGGGCTTTTTAATTTTCATGAAACAGTTCTACAAATTATTCGAAGACAAAAATGTAAGAGCTCACTATTTCATACAATGTTTATTTTTGCAATGTATTTTTCATCAAAAGTACAGTACCGCTGTAATGCGCTGACACATACATGTAAGTCTGGGTTACTTGAAGGAGGACGATCAATAACTTCATATAAAATAGATCCTGAAATTTTTAAACGAATATTTGAGTCAATAGGCACCGCAAGGTCGTCAGCGTACAGAGGCAGGGAAGGCACTTACATAATTGCAAAGAGGTGAACCTCCAGGCACCGTGAGCCAGCAAAACAAAGGCTGGTGTGTGATCCCCTGATTAGAACAGGCTTGTTAGGCTCATGTAAACTGTACACTCAGTGT
>NC_051416.1:30235966-30237021 GCF_015228065.2 Penaeus monodon
TCCTAGAGACTGACTTTAATTGCTTTCACATGATAAGTTGCAATATGAAACGCGCGTGAAACTCAAAACGCATGATGTTTACACGTTCAGCGGCGACAAAGCCTGATCATGTTTAGTATTTTTAGTCCGCGCTGACAGACACGATGCAATTTATATCTTCGAGGAGCGCATTTATGTGTTGCGCTCTTTTATTATTTAAAATTATGACAAAAACTCCGGTTTCAGAAAGATGAGAAGCTACAACCCTTTTAAAAAAACAATCATAACGTTCATACAGCTTCAGTAGATATGAGTCACGACAGGGATGTTTGACATACGATGCGAAAGCGGAGGTCACATGAGGCACTTCTGTAGAAATTGCGTTGCTACAGGCCGCTTGGAAGGAATGGAAAAGTGATTATTATATTCTTATTGCTGTACGAAATTTTCATTGTTGTATGGAATCACCAATATCGGATCATTATGATCATGATGTTTTCGATTATTGTTTGTCAAGTAGATCTGCTGGCTGAATACCTATAGTTCAGATGGAGCATGCAGGTTTTTTATTTCAGTTAACCAGTAGTATATTTTATATAATCAATTTCAAGTATAATATAACGAATAACCATGTTTAAACCCAAAGACAAAGAAATACATATGGCTACATTATACTAACAATACGCCCGTACCCCACCCGACATTTATTCGAAGATAACCACAAGACTATTTTTTTTTAAGATTTTAGATTACGTGAACTTTATAATTGTATTAATTCCACCCGGTGCTGTTAACAGAGACGAAGGTGGAATTCATTTAGGTCAGCAGATGCCGCCGCGGTGCAGAGTGGTGTGGTTTTACAGCAGCCTCGGAATGGGCGGGAACACTGGACCCGGTGCCAGAGTCTGCCGGAATGCAGCGTTACTCCTCTGATATAACGCAATTAGGGAACATAATGCTTGGAATTAGGTGAGATATGAAAGAGGTAAAAGCTAATATACTTTTTAGTACATCTGGTAAAGCATTTTTTGTTCTTTTCTTTTCTTAACATTCTGGCCTTTAGTTCACAGACAATG
>NC_051416.1:30237046-30237190 GCF_015228065.2 Penaeus monodon
GAGAACGTTTTTGTTGGTGACATTTTCTTCTTTTCGTATCAGGCGTTAAGTAAATGATGCGGTATCGTTAGCGACTGAACTGTTAGTAGGCCTATAGAGGAATATGATATATACCTTGTGAAGGTATTGTAGGCAACAACTTTC
>NC_051416.1:30237323-30237606 GCF_015228065.2 Penaeus monodon
GCCCATCTCCCTACTTTTCTCCCTCGTTCTATCACTCTCATGCGCGCGAGAGAGAGAATATTATGAACCTAATTCTTCTTATTGATGTTATCCTATTGCTATCATTATCCACGCCCATTATCGTCGTTTTCTTTAGTGCGCCAAAAAAATCCATTAGATCTCATTAAGATGCGCAACTCTTCCGAGTCGATTTCGCGTCATGCAGGTTCATGGCGGTTTCAAACATGGCACGAAGTGTGGGAATTCAATAAAGAAATTTCACCTTTACGCCTTCTCCTTTTTT
>NC_051416.1:30237628-30237780 GCF_015228065.2 Penaeus monodon
CAGGTCAATTGCAATTCCACACACATCAGCGTTGCATCATCTTGTGACGAATGACTTGCTGTGAAACTCGATATGAGTATCCTGGAGATAAGGGAAGGTCTTTTAAAGGTCTGTTTGCATCTTTTGGGTACTTTTTTTTGCGAATGTGTATA
>NC_051416.1:30237887-30238048 GCF_015228065.2 Penaeus monodon
TTTTGTGTTGTATTGTGTATGATAATTGAATGTGGCCAAGATTAAGTGCTGTGTATTGTCCCAGCTGCAAGTATGTTGATAATTTTTCGTTGAACACATACTATATTTTTGAATAGTACCTATGATCCACAATATCTGAAATTTAATGTCCACCGACAAAC
>NC_051416.1:30238571-30239712 GCF_015228065.2 Penaeus monodon
TTCTCCTCGGAGGACCCAAGCAAATTGCCAAGCCTTCTGGGAAATGAAAGTGACGCAAGTATGAAAGTTTTTCATATTTAATTTCATCTCTAAAAATTTCAGGGTCTCACGGTGCACTGAGTTTACTCGGACTTTCGGGAATCTTTACCAGACGAAATTCTTAGTGAAGCCGAAGTCAGAGGCAATGTGGCGGACTACCATTCGGTTTCCCGCACGCCGACCCTCCAACTTGCGGATTCACCCGAACATTATCAACAATTAGTGCGAGGTAAATTTTCTCTCACTCGGTTCCATAACGTGATAACTTTTAATGGCAGCGATATATCCAGTATAACTAGGCGATTTTGTCACTTGAAAACACAGGAGAAAGCTTAGAAACTTGTTAAGGGGACGAGAAAAGTTTTGAATTTACGCTTTTGGCCCGAGACGCTGTCAGGTCCTTGTTCGATGCCTCAACCGCGACTATTCGAAACAAAATCCCCGACATAACACACGCTCCAAGTACCCTTTGTCTGCATTCCTGCGGCGACACCCTCTAAAAACAAGCTAGTCCGCCGAGGAACTTAATTAATGAATACCTAAGGCAGACGAGTGGGTCTACTAAAATCGTGAATTATCGTGCACTTGTCACACGCCTTGAAATAAGCGTCATCGTCGTTTTTTTCGCCAGAGTTATCGTATACTTGGATCATTTATTGGGCAAAATGGTGGTTTATTCAAGGAACTACGAAAAGTGTGGCTATTATGTTACGGTACAGTTTTCAAGATTTAGTGAATATATGACTTTAAGATAAAAAGAATGACGACTTTAGGTCTAAACGTGGCTGTATGAAGAAAGAGAAGGAAGCAAAAAATAATAACAATAAAAAAAAATATAGAGTTCCAAGACTATAATTTAACGCCACTCAATAAAACCTCTAACAGACAAACAGGCAAATGGCAGCGAAAAGTCAAAAGAGACCAGAAGTGGAGAAATGACTTTTGGCAAGAGTCTCGCGGCGGAGCAGAGCGGGTGTCACGCCTGAGCGGGACTGCAAGAGACGCCAGAAGACCCGCCCAGGGAAGGCAGGAGACCACGCCGCTGCCACGCTCGCGGGCCAGACATCTCCGCGCCATTGCCCTCCTCGCGCTCCGCCCTTCT
>NC_051416.1:30240187-30240578 GCF_015228065.2 Penaeus monodon
CTTTAATGGGTATGAAAAAAACAAAGCTATCGGATTCCTCCGGTGTGATTTTTTTCCAGCACGTTCCTCAAAAGCGAGAGGAAGGTTTTTTAAAGATCCTCTTAAAAATCCAGAAGGATGAAGGGGCGGTACTGTCTCCGCCAAGCCATGAAGAGCGGAACGAGGGAGATCGCGAGAACAGAATAAATTCCGGTCTCAAGGAAGGCAAAGTGCCGCTCGACGCCATGAAGGGAGCTTAACGAGAGATGTTTCCCCGAGTTTTCAGGGAGGGAGAAAAGAACGCGGAGGTGAGAGAAAGAGTGAGTAAAAGGACGAGACAGACAGACAGACGCAGAGAAGGAGTGATTCTTACCTCTTGTCACCACGAGCTCATAGAGAGTAGAATAAGGAA
>NC_051416.1:30240625-30240698 GCF_015228065.2 Penaeus monodon
GAGACAGAACGATAAACAGAGACACAGAGAAAGGGTGATTCTTACCAATCACTAACACAAACGTACAACCGTC
>NC_051416.1:30240752-30240876 GCF_015228065.2 Penaeus monodon
GAGTGATTCTTACCTTTTGTCACCACCAGTGCATAGGAAGAGAGGGGGAGTTAAAAGAGAATGATAGAGCAGACGCAGAGAAAGGGTAATTCCTGCCACTTGTCAACACTAGGTCATAGCAGCT
>NC_051416.1:30240936-30241086 GCF_015228065.2 Penaeus monodon
GGCGATTCCTACGACCCATCGCCACAAACTCGCAGAAGTTGAGAGAAGGAAAAGGGGAGATGAAGGGAGACCAAATGAACGGACTATATAGATAGATAGACAGGTGGAGAGAAAGTCTGATCCCAGCTACTTACCACCAGTTAAGAGCCA
>NC_051416.1:30241117-30241783 GCF_015228065.2 Penaeus monodon
AACTGACCGTGGTATTTACTCTGAGAATGAAACAAGGTCCTGTTCCTTCGCTTGTAAGTGGCAGTGAGAGCCGACCGACAGTGGAACCGCAGGCAGGTTGGCTGGGGCTTCTGAAGGTGGAAACTCTAGCTCAAATGACACCTAAAATGCATTAAGTAAATTGCTTTTCTATTGCTAGACGATTACGGGTTGAAAAGTTTTGTTTTCATTATAAAGAAAATAGATCTAATGCTCACAGATAGAAACAGGTGTATAAAGGAAAATGAATGATAATAATTAGGAAAAATTATTAAAAGAGGTAAAGTTAAATCGTATACGGAAAGTAAATACGAACGGAGGGAGCAGATAAGGAAAAAGAGTGAGGAGACAAGAATAAGAGAAGAATGGCTGGAGGAGAGAATTGGATAGAAAGGATGGGAAGTAAGGAAAAAAGAGATTAAGAAAATAACTGCAGAACAGACCGTCTTAATTTCACAGATGTGTCGAGGTTCTATTTTTCTTACATAAACACTCGCGAAAGGAAAGGAAGAGATTTTTCGAATGAGGATAAAACGAGGCTGCCAGAAAAATAGGATGAACATTTAAAATTAATTCCTAGAAACGTAAAAGAACCCGGATGAAATTACCTTTAACGAAAACTAATGCAGTCATTCTGATTTACAGGGA
>NC_051416.1:30242173-30242327 GCF_015228065.2 Penaeus monodon
TGTCGCGTACAGGTGCACGATCCCAGGTAAGAAAAGTCCGTGCCAAAAGCGTAAGCAGCCGCACGCGGCGCAGTTGGATGCCTCTCTCGGTACAGAATCCCTTTATAAAACGATCATTAGACACGTGTCTAATCGCTAATCTCTTTTTGAATTG
>NC_051416.1:30242357-30243300 GCF_015228065.2 Penaeus monodon
TCCATTCGTACGAAGGCAAATTATAAATTCCTCCCCTGTCTTTTGCAAATGTTGCGTTCAAGATCGTTCTCGGATAAGAATACAGAGATGGCTCGTCGCGATCCCGGCCGAGCGAGCCTTAGCAAGACTCCCGCATTCAGCGCGACTCTCGGCGGAGGAACTGCTCGGCTGACGAGTGGCTGAAGCAGCTGAGTATGGTGGCAGCATATTCACAACGGCTTTGTATGGTGTGAGCGCTCTGAATGGTGTGTTATGGTGCTTGAGTGTTCATTTTTCATGGTTTATTGATAATCCTGACGAGTCTTAAGGAATTGCCTCGGCTGACGAATGACTGAGGCAGCTGAGTATGGTGGCAGCACATTCTTAGAGAGCTTTGTATGGTGTCAGCGCTTTGTATGGTGTGTCATGGGGCTTGGGTTTTTGGTATTTATGGAGTATTGATAATTCTAATATGAGGTATATGTAACATGGATGTTTATCTTTCCAGTGAGTCGTAAGATGTATATACAACTTCTTTGAATATGTTCTCTCCATCGAAATGTCAGGGATGTATAAAACATAAACCATAGCTCGCAGATACGCGACTGTACACAAACCATACATATAAACCTTTACGGATAATGACAGCCTCAGATCGGTCGAGGGAGAGAGAAGGGGAAGGGAAGGAGAGCAGTTAGGCAAAGTTTAACAAAGAGATTACAACAACTATGCTTATGAACCTAAAATTACGAACTTGTTATTAGGATAAGAACTCACAGTGAACATCCAGCGGTTCCCAGTACTTTAGGTAAACTTAGAGCAGGATTCTTTGGATAACGGACGAGTTTTTAGAGTATTTTGCCTAAGGCGTGGTACTAATGTTGATGCTACCGTGTGTATGATAGTGTGTATTTAGATATGGTTGGATCCTTATATCAGGGTTGTGGACTCGAGTTAGGGGATT
>NC_051416.1:30243456-30243553 GCF_015228065.2 Penaeus monodon
TATTTCCTTAAAATAGTATTCTAACCCACATAGCTCTACCTTACCCCAGACGTACACATCTCAAACATACTAAGATCTCAGTCGTACATAACCTCTC
>NC_051416.1:30243591-30245177 GCF_015228065.2 Penaeus monodon
GGCACCTTTCTAAATCCCACTTCCTCGGCACCAATAAACGTACACGTCATGTGCCTCTGTACAGTAGCGCTGCGCCCCATCGCGCTGTACCCATGGAATCCGCGGCCAACAAAATCGATGCAAGTCTTATAGTTGGCAGGACCGCGACGCCTCACGAGGAATCGGACACTTAAACCTTATCGCGGGCCTTCTGTTCTTCTGTTCGTTTTGCTTAAGGTTGAGGGGGCAGTATTCCTAGCTTCTTTCGTCCTTTCTTTTATTGTTTTTTATTTTATTTTCTTCTCTCGATGTTCTATTATTTTTTCTCTCTTTCTTTTTTTTTGCGCTCGTTTTCCTTTTTTTTTCGTCTGCTCTGTTTTTCTTCGTTTCTTTGTCTTCCTCATGGTTTTCCTAATTTTCTTTCTTCCTCTTTTCTTTCGTTGTTTCTTCTTTTTTTATTCTTTTCTCTTTCCTCTCTCTCTCTTTCCCTTTCTGTTATTTTATGTTCGTTCTCCTACTCGATTACTTCCTTCTTCTCTGTCTTGCTCAAGAATTTTCTTTTTTTCTTTCCTCTCTTTCTTCCTTTCCTAATTTCTCCTCGTTTTTTTTTCATTTGTTGTTCCTTCGTCTTTTTTTTTACTCTTTCTCTCTCTTTTTTTTTTATATTTTTGCGCACGTTCTCCTTCTCGGGATTTTTCTTCTGCACTGTTCTTCGTCTTTCTGTCTTGCTCAAGGTTGGGAATTTTCTTCTTTCCTTCCTTTCTTCCTTTCTTTATTTATTTATTTCCTTCTTTTTTTCATCTTCTATTTTTACTCTCTCTTCGCCTTTCTCTTCTTTACGTTCGTTCTCCGTCTTCTTGAGTTCTTCCTTCTGTTCTTTATCGTTTCTCTGCCTTGCTTGAGTTTATTTCTTTCATTTCGTTCTTTCTTTCTTTCTCATTTCTTTCTTTCGTTGTTTTTGTGTCTTTTTTTTACTATCTCTCTTTCTTTTTCTGTTCTTTTATGCTCTTTCTCCTTCTTCTTTTTTTCTATTTCATTCTTCTTCGTTTTTCTATCTTGCTCAAGGTTGCTTTTTTTTTTTTTTTTACTTTCTTCCATTTATTTTTTCTTGTCTTTCACGGTTTCTTCTTTTTCCTTTCTTATTCTTTTATGCTCCAGTTCTTCCTTCTGTTCTGTTCTTCTTCATCTCCTTCTGTTTTGCTTCCTTTCTGCCTTCTCTCTTTCCTCTCCTCTTCTTTTTGGCTCCTTCCTTCTCCTCCTATTCTTATTAAGCTGATTCTCCTTCTTCTTCCGGTTCTAGCGTTCGTTGTCTTTCTGCCTGGATCAACGTTCGGTGATTTTATTCTTCTTCTTTCTTTTCCTCCCTTTTCGTCCTCTCTTTCTATTCTTTTATTGTCGTTTCTCTTGGTATTCTTTCCGCTCTGTTGTTCTTCCGTGTCTTTTAATTGAAGGTTGACGGGTTTTCAATTTTAGTTTATTTCTATCCTTCTTCCCTCTTTTCTTTCGCTATTTATTCCTCTTGTTTTTTCTTTTATTTCCTTTTATGGCCTTTTTTTCGTTCTTGTTCTTGCATTCTCTATCTTTCTATCGTGCTCAAAGCTGGGAGA
>NC_051416.1:30245721-30245825 GCF_015228065.2 Penaeus monodon
GTATATCCGTTTTCTATTCGTGTATGAAATTTCTCTCCCTTTTCCCATTTCTTCCTTTAGTTCTGGTATTCTTTGACTTTCTTACTTTATCAAAGGTATAGACT
>NC_051416.1:30245951-30246176 GCF_015228065.2 Penaeus monodon
CATTCGGGTATAAAATTTATCTCTCCTTTCTCATTTCTCCCTTTACTTCTGGCAGTCTTTGTTTGTCTAACTTTATCAAAATTATGGAGTTTTCTTCTTTATTTTTTCTTCTTCTTCTTCTTGCTCATTTTTTGTTCCCCTTCCTTTTCTATTTCTTTCGGATTCTTCTTTTAGGTCTTGTTTTTTCCCATTCCCTTTTTGCTTTCTACTCATTCATAGTAATCA
>NC_051416.1:30246215-30246641 GCF_015228065.2 Penaeus monodon
CCGAGCCTCTTCATTTCCCTGACTCTGTCTTGACAAATCCATAAACCTTTCTTCCTTAATTCCTCCCTTAACACTGGAAGATTAAGGGTGTGAAAACGGTAATTTATATACAGTTATGATATCCCTTGTTCAATTGGGTCCCTTAAAGGCTGACCTACTTTCATTAATTTGCATATCGAATTTAGATCATGACAGCTATCGGCATACCTCTGTGGAGATTTCAAGTGTAAGGGCAATGTAAATGTCCCTCTCCATGCCCTCAGTGTAGGTGTGTGGTCTTCTTACAGTATGACCCAGTTTGAGTCCCTTCCTTTGCCAACTGGTCTTTCGGTCTCGCTAGATTCTCCCGGTAGAGAAGTTAGCTCTGTTGACAATAATCTGCTCGTAAGGCTATAATTTTGTTTGTGTATTTGGTGTGTAGGAAAA
>NC_051416.1:30246704-30247765 GCF_015228065.2 Penaeus monodon
GAAAGGGAAGATATTGCAATTTGAGTTTTGATTTCCATATGTCAGAGAGATGCAAGTATAACATTTTTTTTATATGATTTGCCTTTGCATTCTTTCCTGTGATTGACTTGAATCGACGACTTAAATTCCTTCCATTGTATCTATACCTGACAAACTTCTGGCATTGATCCTGCTCTTATATCTTAAGGGTAACCCTGACTATGCGATATAACTGCTTGGAATTCACATTTTCTTGTGATTTGATCACTTAGGCCTGATAAGCTTGACATTATTATGTGAAGTTATAGTTTCTCGGGTTTTCATTCCTTGAAACCCGACAAGCGAGATATTTTGACTAATGTGAAGTTACATTTGACTAATTTAAAGTTATGTTTTCTCGCGTTTTCATCCCATAAGCCTAATAAGCGTGACAGTGTGGGTAATGTGAAGTTACGAGTATATCCTGTCGCGTTTTCATCCGTTCAGTAAGACAAGCGTGACGGCAGGTGTCCTAAGCCTGTGATGCCGTAATGTTCTATTGCATGTCTTCTTCCTAAGATATAGTTCTAGTTTTATGATAATCAGCCTGGGTAATTGTGGGTGTTATTCCCAACTAATTGCTGTGCTTGTGGGAATGGTTAGTTCCCGCCTTATAGTGAATGGATTTTGTATTACGATGCGTTTTTTATTACAAAAAATCTTTTCTAATAGGATTATGAAGTAGTCTTTAATGTCGATTCTTCGGTTGTTGATAATTGAAGCTCGATTAATTTAAAGTGTCGTGATGATTAAAAACTAGAGAGGCAAAAATGAAATAGATATATTGCATGGAGAAGATAGAAGAAAGAGAGAGAATTGAAGACGGAGAGAAAAAGACAGATGTATACATAAATTTTAAAAATAAACAAAATAGTAAATAGGTACATAGGTGGATAAACAGGCATTCAATAGACATATAAATACGTAGACAGTAAGACAGCTAAAGAACGAATAGGAGAAGGAGGAGGAAGAGAGAGAGGAGAAATCAGGTCAGCAGTGGAGAGAGGTAAGGAAGCAGGGGTCACCAGACAGTTAGGACGACA
>NC_051416.1:30247807-30247880 GCF_015228065.2 Penaeus monodon
TTCCCCAGGGATGCTCCAAGCTAAACCTGAACCAGCGAGACCGACTCATGAATACTACAGCACCTGCCCAAGT
>NC_051416.1:30247941-30248896 GCF_015228065.2 Penaeus monodon
TATTTATTGGTCTGTGCAGCACCGCCGTCCTCCTCCTCCCTCCTCGCTGTTTCCCCTCGCCGAGATCCCTCACCCGGTCCCCTCGCCAAGATCCGATACGGCGGCATATATTCCCCTCATCATGCTGCCCCATCTCCATCAGGGCGCTCTCCCAGGCTCCCAAACTCCTCATAGTCTCCTCACGATTGTATATTGATCACTGCAACTCGTGAATTATTCAAACTTTGGACGTTAAGATTATGTGCAGATGTGTCGACCCTGATGGCAATGGGCGAGGAGGCTGCTGGGAGGGATGGTGATCAAGGTGAGCGCCTGACATGACAGATCGGTGGATATGACAGATGAGGTGTCATGCGATTGAGGATAGACTGGGATGACGATAGACTCGAAGACTTTGAAGAGATGTTGCTAGTGTCAGCAGACGTAATGAAATTCAGTTTATATTGATGTTGTCACATCGCAGACCATGGTTCATTAAGCATTATGGCAAGAGTCAGATTTATCATTTGTCAAAAGACATGGCGAAGAGAGAGTCATGTGACATCCAACATTCCAGCCCAAAGCACAAGAGATATATGCTAAAGATCAATCAGTAAACTTTTTGCTAGACACTGCATAGATTCGTTAAAAAAAAATACAGAACGGAGCCTGTCCAGAACATTGTTTACTGGCTTGATGGCTGTCAGCAGACATGGCGGAGCTCCAAAGTCAAGCCAAGTGACAGCAGAAATGTGCGTCTGACAGCAACATGCTAACAGAAACCGGCAGTGACCCACAGTCGGGCGCGAGTCGCTCTTTCTCGCCGTCGGATGTTGTCAAGCGGAGGCTGACACCGGCAACCCCTCTCCAACGCGCGCTCCTTAAACTATTAACAAAGAGTCGAGACGCGTGAGTGGACCTCGATAGATGGTTGTGGCTCTGTCGCAGGTGTGGCTCTGCCGAGTCTTCGTCTTGG
>NC_051416.1:30250140-30250994 GCF_015228065.2 Penaeus monodon
TATATACGTTGTTTATATATATTTCCACAGGCCGAAGAGGACGAATGCTTATATAATATTTACCCAATCTTAAGCGGGTTACTCAAACGATTCCGGAGCCAAAATCATCAGGGTTTAAGTTCATGGTATTCTTGACGCGCGAAACGTGCATTGGCAGCTGTAATCTATCTTCTCTCTCATAAAAGGCCCCTTTCTTTCTTGCCTTGCAATCCAACACATAATCTATCATTTACAATCAGTAAAACGGGGCAACATGTTTTGTTGGAATGACAAGCCTACTGTACATATGTTTAAATATTTTACTTCGGCTACAAATAAAACGCAAAACATATATAATGAATGACAGGCAACATCATATTTTGCTTGAATGAGAACCTACAGCACATATTCTTTATTATCTTTACTTCGAACAACATACTCTACGAGTTACAAATAAAACTAGTAACATATTTTCTATACGATTAGTAAAACGTAACTATATATTTTGCTCGAACGTCAAGCCTACAGCTTATATTCTTTCATAATTTTACTTCGAACAATCTAGTCCGGAGGTTGCAAATAAAATATATAACATTATAAATTGCAGCCAACGATGAGCAGCAGCATATTCTGATCGAACGAAACATATTCTTCCTTAATTTTCTCCAGACAACGTAGTCCGTAGTGCAAAGTCGTTATAACTACGCACGAGTCGCCGACCTTCAGCCACTTCAGCATCGTGTTGGCGAGGCTGCTGACGGCGAAGGGAGAGACGAAGCAAAAGGTCTCCAGTGAAAATATACTTGTTCAATGTCAGGTGCCGGTTAGGAGGGTCGTGCGGGGGGTGCGCGAAGGGCCTGGGGAATCTCCATCGC
>NC_051416.1:30251270-30251861 GCF_015228065.2 Penaeus monodon
AGTTCTCTAGATATAGAGAACTAATATAGAAAGAATAGGAAAAGAAACAGAATAGAGAGAATTCTACACCGACTCGAAAGACAGCGAGAGGAAGGGGGGGGGGGGGGAGAAGTAGCCTCCCGAGCGGCGCAAACGAGGTTGCCATTTACACGGGAGTTGCCGTAGCTGCCATGGCCATGAAGTACCGACGCCGAGGTCCATATGAACAAGGAACGAAACACTACAGTTATGCGCAACGTGAGTCAATTTGAATATTGAATTTTGAGCTTTACTGCCCCGGCACAAAACCCAGCGATGGTTGTGAATCTCCAGAAAACATGGCCTTTTACGTTTATTTTTTCCCGCGTGATGTAGATACACTTTCATGACACTAACGTGGGGATTTACTTTCATTAATCATATCGTAGAACAAATGTGATTAATATCCGCGATTTCTTCCTTTCCAGGTAGGCGAGGGAGGAATACTTACCACCAAACGGAAGAAATGTAAGTAAAGACTAGAGACAGGACGCGCGAGTTACAAGGCTGGTGTCATTTGTCAGAAATTACACCTCAGGTCATTTCGCCTGTCACATCCTCCCCCCCCACTAC
>NC_051416.1:30251927-30252012 GCF_015228065.2 Penaeus monodon
ACATTCCCCTCACTTCCGGCGGTCACGTGACGGGGCGGTCTTCCGGCTCTCGATTCTTCTCTACATTCTATGACCAAAGGGTACT
>NC_051416.1:30257359-30257763 GCF_015228065.2 Penaeus monodon
GCCGCATCCTCTGCACCACACGCTTTCCATCATGCGTCTCCATAACATCCTTTTTTTTTCGCCACCACACAACCATACAACCGCACAGTCGTACACCCACACAATCTGTCGGATCTCTTCGCAGCAAGCATGTAAGAATGACAGTCCGAAATACCATTGAAAACAACCCACATGAGCGTGCGAGTATACAAGTTTCTTCTGAAGTAATAACGAATTAACGTTTTCATATGATCGTTATTTGTTTTACCTTGTATTATTATTAAATGGGCTAAATACTTTAATAAGACGGTTATTGTTACCATTGTTATTATCATCCGAGCTAGGTTTTCGACTTTCTACGCTGTTTACTGACATCAGAAGTGACAACCACACCATAAGCTCCGTCATCCCCCTTTCATGATGTC
>NC_051416.1:30257839-30258627 GCF_015228065.2 Penaeus monodon
CTAAAATGACGATTCCTTTCGCTCCTCTCCCCCCTGCGTCCCAATGCCTCCCCTTTGCCTCTCCACTCGGATGCGACGTCCCCTCCATTCTTGCCCTACATGAAATTCCCTCCCCCCTCCCTTCTCTCCTTCTCTGTCATGAAGTCCCCTCTCCCCTCCCCTCCTTATTCAACCTCCCCCCCCCCGTCTTCCCCAACACAACGGACCCTCCGCCCCCTCCCCTTCCTCTATCCCTTTCATGAAGTCCTCCTCTCCCTTTCCTCCCACCTCTCCTTTCATAACATTCCCTGCCCCTCCCACCCCTCCTTACACGACGCCCCCTGCCTCCTCCACCCAACGTTCCGTCCCCCGCCCCCCTCCATGACATCCGCATGCTGGGGGCGCCGGTTACCACACCTTACAGCAGCGGGTGACAGGCCGTGTCGTCTCCGAGTGAAAAAACAGATAAATCGATAGTAAAAAAGGGCCAAGTAGCGCGGCCGACGAGCCTCCTCAGATCATCACTTCTATTAACCGCTGTCATCGTAATATTAAACCTTTCAGCGCGGAGTTATTGGAGTCATTATCCCATACCGTAAGGTGTGCGTCTTCGTGCGCCGAGGCAGGCGGAACTGAGCTCTGGGGCAGTGGTCGGTAAGGGTCATTATTGCCCGCGAGGACGCCGGGCTCGCAATGGCCACTTCCTCTACGACATTGATTTTGCTCTTTTTGTGCTGAAGTGTAGAGTGATGCGTTTTATTAAGTGTCCTGCAGTCGCGGACGCCGACCGGATGGCGCGGAGAAGCTGT
>NC_051416.1:30259978-30260296 GCF_015228065.2 Penaeus monodon
TCTTTGTAGCCTCACCCACCGTTCATATGAATGAATCTGCCTTGGTGGCCACAATTGATAGCACACTCACACCTACCCACTCCTATAAATTGCCTTCATTGTTTAATGAAACCTGAAGCCTTTTTCCTCTGTTGCTTTGAAACCTTTCCATGAATACCTGAATACATTGAGCTGCCTTGTCGGCCACTTTGGGTATACAAGGGAGGATTTGGGTCACGATTTCAATATTCAATCTTACCTGATCATCGTGGTTATTGCGGAGGTAGAATAACTCTATGTTATGTATTATGCAGACTATGCAAATGTGTACCCTTTAAG
>NC_051416.1:30260839-30261025 GCF_015228065.2 Penaeus monodon
GCAAGAAGGCAATCGATTGCTGTGCATCGGAACAAAAGACAGGAGACAAGCAGATGGAAAGCAGTTGGTTAGGAAAGACAAACATGAAAGGGAGAAAATGAAACACTGCCAACGGAAAAAATCGCTTGGAGCTCTTTTGCGTAATCAAAACTATCATCTGACGTCATATCTCTATCTGTATCTAGC
>NC_051416.1:30261404-30261569 GCF_015228065.2 Penaeus monodon
TTCATACATATATTCAGAGAGAGAGACTGCGGGGATGAGTGAAATAAAGGATAGAAAAACGTACAAAAAAGACGCAGAAAAATTCCAGACTAATCATTTTATCAGAAACTCATATGTTGATTGGTATTGCGTAATGCAGACCACGCCACCTTTTCCGTATTTTCT
>NC_051416.1:30261868-30261964 GCF_015228065.2 Penaeus monodon
ACTTCTCTACCGCCCCCTCTCTCTCGTTTATTTCTTCTCCCATTTTTACAAAACATAGACTACTCCCCACGATCCTCTCCAGCTTTTAACATCACC
>NC_051416.1:30263311-30263535 GCF_015228065.2 Penaeus monodon
GCGAGCCATGCATCCGGAAACGTTTCCCGCCTTCGAAACGCGGCGCCGCTGTCACCTCGAGGGCAGCTTTACTTTCGTCAATACTCGATATTGTTTGGCATTTTTGTTGATCATTTTGCGGACTTCGAAATCAATATCCAATTCATTTTATTCCTCACGCCACGCCACTGCGAAATCGTCGGTGATAAACCCTTAGTTTTGTGTTGCCATCCATTTGCGTCAGG
>NC_051416.1:30263576-30265270 GCF_015228065.2 Penaeus monodon
TCATCCATATAGTGCTGTGGGAAATAAGTTCCAATATGAATTTACTAAATACGAGATTTCGTTTTAAAAAATTTTACTCTGCAGTTATGTAAAAAAAAAGGGGCGTTCACATGGATTGAGTTTCTAAAATTAATTAGCGCAACTCTCCACTGCCGCAGATAATGCGTTAATTCTATGTTATTTTAAGTATGATTAAACATGGCAGCTCTAATTCCATCCCCCCAAAACAGACACAAGGATTTAGCTCCGAAAATATTCTTATAGACATAATTCTACGAAAGAGAGAGAAAAAAATCGACGTCAGGCAGAAGAGGGGCAGCACCGGAAGCTGCGGGGAGGGGGTAGAGGGGAGGGGTGGAGGTTTGTTTTCATGAAACTTGTATATTTTCACACCTTTTATACTTGCAAAAAATGAGGGCTTCACTTTCGTTACTTATATTCTCACATTTGGAGTAAAATATTTAAAAAAAACAGAAGGAAAGTCTCACAAAAGAGAAGAATTTATAGTAGAAAGGAAGACAGTGAAAAGGAAAAGAATATTTCATTTAAGATACAGGAAAAAAAGTCGAAATCAATGATCCGACGTCGAAGTGGCATAAGCATATGTGAACAAAAGCATGAGTTAATAAAACAAGAGACACAGCAAACAAGGCTGAAAACTAAGAATTAAAAAAGGCGGGCACAGAAAGGGGATCAGATAACATTTCAATCCTCTTGGACTCTCTTCAAGTCGCAACAAGAGTTTAAATCCGAGTTAGTAACGTTGTTTATTCCTCGCCAGCGCTCGCTCGTGTTTGTTATTCAGTTCTTGTTGACTTCCGCGCATTATGCTCAAGTGTCAGAGGGTAATGAGGCACTCAGGGCCTTGCAGCGTCTGTCAGTGTCACCGGACACACGTAACATGTCTCTCAATGGGTGGCCAACACCAGGCGCGCAAAGGTCGGCCAACACCATAGGCACGAAGCTTGGACAACACTAGACGCATTAAGGTCGGCCAACACCAGAGACACAGAGCGGCCAACACCAGACACAATACTCGGCCAGCAAGAGACGAACAGAGGCCACAGTTCAAAGAAATCCACCAGCAACAAAAATTCTCCAACAAGCACAAGCACCGACGATTCGAAGCAGTGCAGGAGAGGAGGACAAACACAAGCAAGCGCAGGCAATTAAAGCAAAGAATCCTTCATCGCTGTGGTGTGTGGCGGGGAAGGGAGAGGGGGAAGGGGGGAGAGGCGATACCAAATGTCGGGAAGGGGAAGAGGGGGGGGGGATACCGAATGTTGGGAAGGGGAAGAGGGTGGGGGGAGGGGATACCGAATGTCGGGAAGGGAACAAATGAAAGACAGAAATACATTTGTCTCGTCAGCCAAGAAAGTTCGCTCTGAGGCTCCTCCCTCCCTCCCCTTACCCATCCCCCCCTCCCTCTGTTCTTGCCATCCCCTGTTCTTCTTCCCCCGACCCCCCCCCCCCTCCTCTCCTTCCTACGTTCCTCATGCCTCCTTCCTTTCCGTCACATTCTCTTCTTCCCTTCTTCCTCCTTCCTTCTCACCTTTCCCCTCTTCCTTAGGTCTGCTCTCCCTTTCCTTATCCTCTCCACATCCCTTCCTCTCTTTCCCTTTCTGTCCCTCTCCCTCTTTCTCGCCTTCCCTGCCTTCCCCTCCACCCTCTTCTTTTCCCTCTCCCTCAATCTT
>NC_051416.1:30265619-30265698 GCF_015228065.2 Penaeus monodon
CATCACTCACCACGCCGGGACAATTTGGCTGAACTTGACACCGCCGCAGAAGTCACCAGGGCATAGTTTATGTTTATAA
>NC_051416.1:30265904-30266293 GCF_015228065.2 Penaeus monodon
TCTTTTCCTCTTGCATAATCACCAAGCAAGTCCTGTCAAGTCCAGTCAAGCCCTGCCAAGTCCACTCATGTCCTGTCAAACCCTGTCAAGTCCACTCAAGCCCTGTAAAGTATAGTCAAGCCTTGTCAACCCTGCCAAGCAAGTCCTGTCAAGCTCTGCCAAGTCTTGTCAAGCCCTGTCAAGTTCGGTCAAGTCTTTCCTTTCGAGACTTTAATAGGTTGGACTCAAGGCGGTTACTATTTAGCTTAATGTTAAAATAAAAGGTTAATATTTGTGCAGCAAAACGAATTCTTGGCTGTTGTGTAAATAGTTCAGTTGCTGCATTTTTTCTGACTGTCCTGCCATTGCTGTGTGAGTGGGGTGTATGTGTGTGACTTTGATTGTTTAAC
>NC_051416.1:30266383-30266547 GCF_015228065.2 Penaeus monodon
ATGCATATATGCGTACGACCTTGCTTGTTATTATTACTTTTGTCATGTATGTGTGTTTGTGCCGCATGCTTGTTAAAGAGACACTGTTCTTTCTTTTCTTTTTAGGTCAAAATTAATATTACTTCTTACTCTTACATATCTTGACATTTATGGTTATTTCCCCC
>NC_051416.1:30266597-30266677 GCF_015228065.2 Penaeus monodon
ACATGTGTTTCTGTAATAAAGATAGAATCTTAACGTGTGAAATCAAGATATTTCTCAATTTTTCGGTCTTTCTCCCCTTT
>NC_051416.1:30267224-30267306 GCF_015228065.2 Penaeus monodon
GCTTCCGTAAAAGTCTCCCTTTACTTTTTTCTCCTACACACGCATCCCGATCCGCATTTCTTTTTTTTCAGCACCGCCCGGT
>NC_051416.1:30267335-30267561 GCF_015228065.2 Penaeus monodon
ATTAAAGACAACTGCATTAACAAGCGGCTTAGACTCAGCTCAGTGTTCTTGTCAGCATTAAAGCCTGCGTTGGCACCTGCTCCCCGCTGAGTTGCCAACTACTCAAATAGACGGTACTTAATGCGATCAGCTGTTTATACTACCGTGAGCGACAATGCCCTGTGAACACGGCCGTAGTTTTATTTCTGTAATAGGCTTCGCTGCTCGTTAGATCAGGTTACTTTTT
>NC_051416.1:30267950-30268200 GCF_015228065.2 Penaeus monodon
ACCATCATTATCACCACCACAACCACATTCATCAACATTTTTAACGTTATTACATTATCACTACTACAATTATATTCTAGAATTATCTCCACTTTTTTCAAATAATAACCAAAGACTATAAAAACAAAACAGAAAGAAGCAAGAGGCTCACGTGATCTAGTAGTCTCCAGCCTTACTCTTTCTTGCTCGCCTGCTTTCCGCCGACCAGGAAGCAGAGGTCTGGCGGAGGTGCATGTGGCGGGGAGAGTGC
>NC_051416.1:30268569-30269657 GCF_015228065.2 Penaeus monodon
AAGAGAGTCCTTGCGATGGTGGAGAGGGGGGGTAAGGGAATGCTTGTGGTGGTGGGGGTAAGGAAGCTGTGCTCGGAGCGCTCCTGAAGCAGCCTCGCCGTCTCGTATGGCTCGGCCCGGCTGGGGAATGTGAATTATTTTTTCGCTCCCCCGCTAGAAAATGCAGAATGAAGCGGAGAGGGGAGGAGGGAGGGAAAAGGAGAGGGAAAGGATAGGAGTAAAGGAGAGAGGGGAAAGGGTACGAAAGGATAGGATTAAGGGAGAGAGGGAAGGAAGGAGGAAAAGGATGGGAGTAAGGGAGAGAGGGAAGGAGGGGGGGAAAGGGAGAGAAAGGATGAAAATAAGGGAGAGAGGGAAGGAGGGAGGGAAAAGGGAGGGAAAGGATAAGATCAAGAGAGAGAGGGAAGGAGGGAGGGAAAGGATAAGTGGAAGGAGACAGGGAAGGGGGAGAAAGGGAGAAGGTGAGAGAGTGAGAGTAAGAGAAAGAGAGAGAGGAGAGGAGAGGAGAGGAGGAAGGCAAGAGAGACAGAGAGAGAGAGAAGTGATGGAGCAGGCGAGTAGGGATTAGAAGAGAGAAAGAAAGCGAGATGGACAGACAAGCAATGCAAAAAAAAATGTCCGAAGAATTCATAGATCTGGAATTGACATTTTGCTGAAGAAATAAGAAAAATAAAACGTCTCATGTTTAGTTTCATGGCACTAATAACGATTTTTATTTATTTATTTAATGAAAATGACGAAAAGATGAAGCAGAACTAACGTATAGTGTATAGTGAACTAAAACGATTCCAGGGAACTATAGGTCACCTTTGAATCCGAAGCAAGAGCGGTGGAAGTATTGTGGATTGAAACTTGGGTCATGTTTCGACATGGGACTTGTGTGCAGCGCTGGTTTTAAAGGGCATGGTGCAGAGGCTCCTCATAAGAGGATGGTTCCTGCTAAACATTACGGCCCAAGTGTTTACACCTCCGTCGCCTCATGAAAATGCAATTGCCTAAAATGTTTCCACAAAAGATTCGTGGCTGAGTACGAGCTTGTGGGACGACACTCATTTAAATACAACAGTACACAGGCGCGCGTGAGTTAG
>NC_051416.1:30269709-30269908 GCF_015228065.2 Penaeus monodon
TATTCATTCTCAAATACAGAAACACATAGTCTGAACATTGTGGTAATAGTTCAGCCAGATTAACAGTAACCTGAGAATTAACCCGCTTACGTCCGTGGTATTGAATGTATGAATGAGTTGACCGCATTTGACGGGACCCCTCTTCACACCTACTCCTCTTCCCCATCTCTTCTCCCCCTCTTCTCCATTTCCTCATGTC
>NC_051416.1:30270204-30270308 GCF_015228065.2 Penaeus monodon
CCCACCCCCCTCACCCCCCCTCCCTTAGTGACTATGCGGGAAAGGGAAAGATTGCAAAGGAGTGGTAGCATTACTTGTCGGATGCTGGCAAATGGAATGTGTTT
>NC_051416.1:30270730-30270895 GCF_015228065.2 Penaeus monodon
CAGAATGACAGCGAAAACTTTTTTCATAAAACTAATGAAAAAAATCAGTAATAATGAAAAACAAAGAACTGTGAAACAGTGATAAGTTACTGATGCTCATGAAAAAAAGAAAAAAGAAACTTACAGAGTCATATGTGATGGGTCTATCTATAAGGTGCTTATGAT
>NC_051416.1:30271707-30272908 GCF_015228065.2 Penaeus monodon
TATTTTGAGAAGTCCTTTCTCTTCCCTCAGCCCAAAGCTCAATTCCATAGAGCGAGTTTCTTCCCGCAAGCGAGTTTCCCGCTAATTACGCCAGTGCGCCACCTGGTGACCTGGGCCGAATGCGCGCCAGGTGGCCCAGGTGGCTACGTCTCGCTCTCCTGATGGCGACCGGCTCGTCCTAGTTGTCCTAGACCCCTGAATGGTCGGCTCTGACTGTCTCTGTTTTCTCGTCGACCATCAATTTTGTTCTGCCACCTGCGCGCATGTTTCCAAGTCCTTTTTCCTCAGCTCGGTGTCCCCGGCGAACCCATGGTCAGCTCTCTGCACTTCCCTAACAGGCCGGTTTCGTAATCCCAAAACCAGACCGGTTTCCTCTGCCATTCCGTAACCAATTTGATTTTCTGGTTTCTCCACGTCAGAAAGGGTCCTTTGATTCCAGACCTGACCTACCGCAACCGTTGCATCATTTGCAGTAGACTAGCGTCGACTGTGGTGCCTCAGTCATTATTTACCCCTTGGTCTAGTCACCCGTGTGAGTTCCTGTACAGCCTTATGTTGTTTAAAGGGATCCTTCAAGACTCGACCTACCACAGCCCCTGAACCATTAGCAATAAACCAACCTCGACTGTCTGCATTCTCTCAGTGGCTATTTATCACTGGGTCGCCCACGACCCCGTCCCGCTGTCACAAGCTCGATTTCTTTCATGCTTTTGTAGCGCCAGGGAAGGCCCTTTGTTTCCAGCCTCGACCTGCCACAACCCTTGCAGCGCGGCACTAAACATACGACGACTGTGATTCACTCCACGAACCCTTGCACATTACCCCCATTCTCTCTCGACCCACTTTCACTATTCCAACTCCTCCCACGACCCCCGGTCACCATCTTCTGTCCCTTCAACAACCTTAAGCCACGACATCCAGCATCAGCTTTGGATCCTTGATGTCTTAAGTCCTCGGCGATTGGGAGTTGAGGAGAGGGTTAGGGAGGGAGGGGAGGGAGGAGAGGGCAGGCAGGAGAGGGCAAGGAGGGAGGGGCAGAGAGGGGGAAGAGCGGGGAGGGACCAACTAGGAGGGAAGGGAGGGGGAGGAGAGATCAGGGAAGGGAGGGTGGGGAAGAAGGAGCTTCTGAAGACTGCATATGTCAGGTCCAGATAAATCAGGGATTGTGATGGCGTATAATGAGAATCTGCATTTCCCTTTG
>NC_051416.1:30273147-30273629 GCF_015228065.2 Penaeus monodon
CCGCCCTCTGCGCAGACAAGCATACTCGAGGCCCTCCTGCCTTCCGCAATTCGAAATCAATCCCTCGCCCCGTCTCCTCTCCCCATTTCCCCTCAGAAGCGGATTCCTCGAGGGGAAACATTAACCTTAGCGCCCCCGTTATCTTGCCGCACTGAGAGGATCATTTTTCCTGCAAGTGCTTATCTGCATGACGACCTATGTCCCCCTTAACGCAGCCCCCTCCCTTCCCTCTCTCCCCTCCTCTCTCCTCCCCCTTCTTACCCCTCCCTCTCCCCCTCACCCCTCCCTCACCCGTTCTCACCCCCTCCCTCTCCTCCTCACCCCTCCCTCACCCGTTCTCACCCCCTCCCTCTCCCCCCACCTCCCTTCCTTGCTTGTCATGTCTTACAAATCAATTGATACTATTTTGTTTTCTTGAACGCAGTTTCTATAGTTGAACGTTTCATATACAATTTCTATGGCTCTGAAAAAGATAAAATTGA
>NC_051416.1:30273812-30274313 GCF_015228065.2 Penaeus monodon
CATACCCATATATCTATGCATATAGGTTCTTTTAACACATAGCTCAGGGGGGGGCTTGCGAGGATCTAAAAAGAGCTTCCAGCAGGTGCTGCGAGATCTATAGGCAAGGACTCCGCGATGCCAGGAGGAGGGCCGGCCGGCCGCCCTGGGAACTGCTGTGGGATTTCGAGCAAAACTTCTTATTCCTGCTACTCTAATACTTATTATTATTTCTTATTATTTCTTATTATTTCTTATTTTTTCTTATTATCTCTTATTTTTTCTTATTTTTTCTTATCATTTCTTATTTTTTCTTATTTTTTCTTATTTTTTCTTATTATTTCTTATTATCTCTTATTTCTTATTATTTCTTATTAATTCTTGTTATTTCTTATTATTTCTCACCATTTCTTATCATTCCTTATTATTTCTTATTATTTCTTATTAGAGATCTTTCTTATTCTGTGTTTTATCTCAAGACTAATGGCGTGTTTTCTTTACGAGTGTCTTTTGTTTTAAACG
>NC_051416.1:30274872-30275663 GCF_015228065.2 Penaeus monodon
CACTTTTAATGGTAAACATTTGCTGGTGAAAATTTGTTGATGAGATTTTTTTTATTAGACACTTTACGTCCAGTTTTATGAAATATGAATATTGATGACTGACAGGACCGGATGTTTACTGCAATGCCGATGTTGCATTTATTAGCTTATCAAAGTGTTATTCTTCGTTATGTAGGATATTGGTGTTACAGGCAGCGTAGGTTGTTTAGTAAATAGGTTGTAGGCCGTGAGAATTAGGTATTTTCTATCGTGTAGATGGGCTAGCCTGTAACAAGCCTGCCACAGCCGTTGAGCATCTTGGAGTTCGAAGAGGGGGGAGAGGGTGACCAGGAACTACGCTACAGGTCATGAAAAGTGCGACCAGAAACAGGCTGGTGTTCTTAAGGGGAGAGGTGGGGCGAGGCGAACAAATACGCATCAGCTACGACCTGCACCTGGTCACCCTGACACAAACTACAGGTCACGGAGGAGCGACCGGAAAGAGAGAGCGAGGGTCGGGAGGAGGGAGGTGGAGAGAGGACCAGATGCAGGTTGCAGGTCGTGTGGAGGGGGGGACGAGATGGGGGAGAGGGGGGTAATCGGAGTGCAGGTCGTGGCCGAGGTGCTGCCAGCCGGACTGCAGACCGAGATGCACGAACATGGAAGTAATGACGGAGAAAAGAAAATAAACAGGTTCTAAAAATATTTATTAGGGCGGGGAGTCAGGTCCCTCGTGTTGGGGTTGGGGACGTCTCAGCCGAGTAGAGTTACAGCGTATGGAGAGACCTGGGGAGGGAGGGAGGAAGTATATT
>NC_051416.1:30276333-30276580 GCF_015228065.2 Penaeus monodon
ATTATGAATGAAAAAAAACACACCCTGAGAGAAGGTTGAAGCGTCATAGACGAAGCAAAACAACAAAGGCAAAGAATCTGCGGAGAATGAAAAAGTAAGTAAACAACAAACAAATGCATGACAGCAAGCGATGAAATCTTTGCTCGGGGTAATTTTGGCGTCGCTAAAGTTATTTATATACCTGGGACATGTGAGTACTTGGTGTGTGGTGGTTCGGTAAACTGTGAGGGAACCTGGAGAATTCGGG
>NC_051416.1:30276794-30277758 GCF_015228065.2 Penaeus monodon
ACGGTTCACTCCCGATGTTGTGTTTACTAACAAAAAAAACATGAGTACATTCCTCTTAAGAAGAAATACTCAAGAGTAAATAATTACCGTTCCCATCAGGAGCGACACACAGTCTCATCAGTATCCTTTATGCAAAATTAAAAAGGTGAAAACGCGGTGTATGGACACAGAGGGGCAATAAACATCGGATCCAGCACATTCAGAGACTCGGTCGCGGGACATTGGGAGACATTCCCGCGAGAATCTGTGATCGAAGAAATTCAAATATATGTAAAACTCGCGCCGGTTTTACGGGGCTCAGGGGAGAAAGGGGAAACTCCCTCCCGCGATTACCTACAACCATGTGTTGGGTGGAGCGCGTTTGGAACAGGTAGTTTGTGACACGTACTTACAGGTACTACCGGCGCAGGTACTATACCGTGTGTCTCAGCTAATATGTGTGTAAGCTTTTGTAAGTGTAAGGTAGTGAAGTGTCAGAAGGTGTATGCATGCTCGGGTGTACGTCAGATAACGCATCAAGGCTGTGCGTCAGGTGTGGGTGATGGTTTAAGAAGACTGAGTCATGCTTCCTCTCGTCATGACGTCAATGTTCTCAACGCCAGGCTGATGGGTTCCTCCGGGTGCCAGGCATTGGGTTATTCGTTTTATGTGAGATATTACGGTGGTACTGGGATTAGGTATTTTGTTGGTCATGGCATTGCTTGTGACTGTAAATGGAAGAGAGGCAGTGAGATAGTAGGGCGAGATTACAAGTCTAAGGCGTTCTATGCTATACTTTGTGCGGCATAGAGCAGTACCACATAAAGAAAATGATTCATCAAAAAGCTCGACTTAGAGGGATTATAGTCAAATAATCTCGTTCACAAAACAATCTAATGGAAGAAGTACTGTACGACAGAAACTAACTGCTTTCCCACAACCTACTTCATCAAAAGGCGGGGAGCAAAGGAACAGACCTGCACTT
>NC_051416.1:30277806-30278267 GCF_015228065.2 Penaeus monodon
AGCCCTCTACGATCCGCAAAGGGGACCTGATTATGCTGGGCTATTCACGTCAGCATCTACCTTCCTGTTCCATCAACACAGTGCATATATTGCCGCAGGAATAATGTTGTTGTTGGCCCCACTGTCATGTATTGCTGCTGACGTCAAAGTGTTGCGCTTGAACCGACATCAGAATCGGCATTCCGAGGAACTTCCGTCCTGAAGGTATTATTATAGTTCTCCCTGGCGTTAAGGGGCAGTTAGCTGCTTTATTGTGGTCGGAACGATGCCGCCGCTGCTGTCAGAGTTATTGACGGCTGACATCTCTGCCTCACGACGACTGCACCGGGTCGCCAGCGCCGCCGAGGACTGTGTAAACATGATGCTGGTGAGAGCAGCGGAGACGCAGCTATGTGTGATCATGGCGGCGATTCAAAGGGACGACGGGATCAGAGAGTGAGCATTGCCAAAGGATCTTCGGT
>NC_051416.1:30279031-30279360 GCF_015228065.2 Penaeus monodon
TTCTGTCGTTCAGGGGAAACGATGGCCACTTTGCATGGTGCAACGAAAGTTTCTGAAACTGTAGGGAATTATCCTATGGCATCAAGTTATATATTATGTTGTATTATATCTATATAGTGATGGGTCCTAGGGTAACTTAGATCATCTGTGTGGTGGTATGTTGGAGTTAATGCAATATTATTTGTTTGATATACAATCTGAGTAGGTGATTGCTATAATTCCTTTTGAGATATATTCTGCAAGCATAAATAGCAACAGTGATGAATAAAGGTAAACGTAAAACGGTTGGATTGCGAAAAGAATGTTCGAGTAATGCATAAATTCCATGA
>NC_051416.1:30279526-30279657 GCF_015228065.2 Penaeus monodon
CCTTTCCCGAATACCAGCACAGTGCAATAAACAAAACATACCATAAGCACAAGTCTTTGTTTCTCAGCACAAATGTACCTGAGTTGTAAAGTTAAGTGTCCGCCTGCCAAAACAAACGCCTATCGCTGACA
>NC_051416.1:30279790-30279883 GCF_015228065.2 Penaeus monodon
ATGCAATCGAGGTCTGCGCTGACACCTGGAGAAGACCTACACGACCTGAGAAAATGGTGGTCTGTTGTACGACTTACTACTCCATCTCCTTTT
>NC_051416.1:30280310-30280413 GCF_015228065.2 Penaeus monodon
TTCTCTTTTTCCTCTTCCCTCTTTCTCTAGTCTATCGTGGATCATCCGGCCAAGCGCCAACCGCCCAGCCTATTCAGCTTCTTGTATTTCCCAATTCTTTACG
>NC_051416.1:30280979-30281051 GCF_015228065.2 Penaeus monodon
TATTTTCCTTTATTTATCGCTCTTTCCGCTTTCTTCCGCGCTGCGGGCTGCCTTGCGTATAACGTTTACTTT
>NC_051416.1:30281138-30281840 GCF_015228065.2 Penaeus monodon
TTCTTCTTCTTCTTCTTTTTCGTCTTCTTCTTCTTCTCCTTCTTCTTTTTTTTCCTCTTACTGCTTCTTCTTCCTCCTAGTCGTCTTATTCGTTTTATTTTTTGTTTTGTTTTTCCTCCTTATTTTTCCTCTTCCTTCTTTCTTTTCTTTTCTTTTTCTCTTCGTCTCTGGCTCTGACTCCTCCTCTCTCCTTATTCCTCTTCTTCTGCTCTTTATATTTTCCTTTCTCTTCCTCTGTCTCCATCCTGCTCGCTTTCTTTTGAATTATGTTCCTGTTCCTCTTCTTTCTTTTCTCTTATATTTTTCATCATATCTGTCTTCTTCATCTCTCTTTTCTCCTTTTTCATCTCTCTATATTGCCTCCTCTTTGACCTTTCCTTTCTCTTCTCCTTTATTTTTTTTTATTGTCATTTGTCATAACATCTTTCGTGTTGTCATCTTCGTCCTCAATCTGCTTATGGCCCCCCTTTCTTGCACCTCCTCTTTGATCTCTTTCTCCTCTCCCTCTCTCTCTTATTCCTGTTCTTCTCACCTCCCCTTATCCCTTTCCTCCCTTTTTCTTCCATTCTATTTTTCTTTCTTTCTTTTCTACTTTTGTCTATGTTGTTGGTTTTCTTCTCCTACGCTTTTTATCTCCTTTATCTTTTTATATATTTTTAGATATTTTTCTCTTCTTTTGAGTTTGCTCTTTTATCTGTTTTC
>NC_051416.1:30281997-30282193 GCF_015228065.2 Penaeus monodon
GAAAACTTAGATATGATAAATAAGTAGATAAATTTGAAATAAAGATAAAACGTCATACAACAGCCACCGTGGCAGTTTGTGTGTGTGTTACTTAAGATAAAGGCCGCTATTTTTTTTTTCTCCGTTTTCACTTTTTTTCCCTTTTTTTTACATTTTCTCTTCTGGCATTAGTTTCTTACAAGTCTCTTTTAGACAG
>NC_051416.1:30282270-30282507 GCF_015228065.2 Penaeus monodon
CATAAAACACACAGTTAGTACAAAGACTTGGTAACCTGGTAACTACCTGGTGTTGAAGTCAGCATATTGGCTAAGGATTGTAGAATTATGTGAGTCTCGTCATTGTTTGGGATTATTGCGGATTAGTTTGGATTACCTAGGATTATTAAGGATTATTCATCACTCCAGCTGTTTGTCGGTTTAGCGGAAAGGTGAATCTTCAGAATTATGAAATGATAAGGATATTTTTTCGGATAT
>NC_051416.1:30283074-30283159 GCF_015228065.2 Penaeus monodon
GTTGCCTGTAAGATTCGATTCACCCCAGAAATATACAGTCCATCGGTTTGTATAGTAAATGAAGAGAAATCACTGAGAATAGTGA
>NC_051416.1:30283708-30284809 GCF_015228065.2 Penaeus monodon
AAGAGAAGAACGAAGGGAAAGACGAGAAAGAAAACAAGAGATTATGGAACTGTAATCGGATGTTTCTTCGCCTTGTTCGTCGATTTTCGTTCACGCGTTTTATTTATTGGTCCCAGTTTATTCTCTCTTTTATATTCACTTCCTTTTAATTTTTTTCGATTCTCACTATATCATTTACTTACCTATACGCATTTCCTTTTTTGCATTCATTTACCCGTTTATCTGTTTACCATTATTCTTCTTAGCCACTTGTTTTCCAGTAAATATGCGTCAAATGATAATAGTAAAGGTTCTGGAAAGTCAGATGATTCAGTTCCTAATAGTAATGCGTTTTTGCCTTTCAGAATTATCAATCGCTTTTACCAAGTTCTAAATGCTCATAGTGATATCTTAACCGTTGATATTATGCTGCTAATCGCTCACACTAAGTTCTTAACCGCCCATATTAAGTTTTTAATTGCTGATATAAAGCTCTTCATCACTGATGCTAAGCTCTAACCGGGAGTTGGATGCCCTAAAATGTTCTTAACTCCTCTTAGCTTATATTAAGCTTTAATCTCCTAATACTAAGCTCTAACCTCACGCACTCACTATCCATCTCGCGCACTCACTATCTTTCAAGCAATCAATATCTACCTCACGCACTCACTATCTATCAAGCACTCACTATCTACCTCACGCGCTCACTATCTATCTCGTGCACTATCTGCCTCACGCACTCACTATCTACCTCACATACTCAGCATCTATCTCACCCACTCACTATCTACCTCACGCACTCGCTATCTATCTCACCCACTCACACTAGATCTCCAAATCTCACACCAGCTAGAAGTGATCTGTTGTGCTCATCCGTCCGCCGTTATTTATTTTTTTCGCTGTCTCCCCGAAAGCACTGTTGCAATTACGAAGAAGAATGGAATCGACACAATCTTGCTGTTGCCGGTGATTCTCGGTCGCCACGGCAGCCTTTCGCGTCTCCCGCTGCCTCGCGTGCCTGCGCCTCGTCTCGCTCTCCTCGCTTGTCTAGTTGTGATTGTTTTTTGTTTTTCCTTTTGTTTTCTTGTCGTTTTGTTTTATTAGTTTGTTTGTGTGTACCTC
>NC_051416.1:30285026-30285283 GCF_015228065.2 Penaeus monodon
TTTCCCCGATGGTTTTGCTTTATCTTTTCTTTATCTCTATCTATTTTTTCTCTTCCTTTTGCGTTTTTCCCTTCTGCCATTTTCTGATTTCCTCTCATCATTTCTTCTCATCCGCCTCTTTTTTTCATTTTCCATTTTAAATTTTGTTGTTTTTGTCTCTCTTCTCCCTTTATCCTGTTGTATATCATTCCTTGCCCTTTTTTTACATTATCTATTTGCGTTTTCCTTCCTTTTGCTTCTTATTTTTTATTTGTGTT
>NC_051416.1:30285597-30286384 GCF_015228065.2 Penaeus monodon
GCGGGAGTTGAAGGTGATCCACAGCGTCGAAGTACGAACGCGTGACGTCAGCCGGACTCGGGAAATGTCCCGGGTAAGCGCAGGCTAAACATTTGTCTCTCCCCCACTCCCTGTTCAACATCCCCCCCCCCCCCGCCCCTTGCCCGTATCCCTACTTTCGCCTCTACCCCCACTCCCTGTGCACTCCATCCCTCCCTTAGTATTCCTGCCTTCGCTTCTACCTCCAACTCCCTGTGCACCCCGTCCCTCCCCAGCTTCTTTTCCGCTTCCCATTCCCTATGCACCCAGCTCTCCTCTGCCCGTTTCCCTACCTTCTTTCCTGCTCTTATTCCTCGTTCACTCCCCCGTCCGTATCCTACCTTTCCTCCTGTCCCCACTCCCTGTTCACCCCCTCCCCCACTCCCTGTGCACCAACAGCACTGACGGCACGTTAAAGCATCACTGTCTCTCTCTCGATTGCGGGTCTGCGTGGATGCGAAGGGATTCCGTTAGGTTTCTGTTTTTATTATTCTTATTTCCCTTTTTCATCGTCTTATTTTCAACTTATTCGCCTATTTTCATTCGTTTGGTCTTGATTTATTTACCTATTATTTACTTACATATTACCTCCGCCGAGTAAGTGAAAGTTGGGTGCGCTACCCGTGGGCCAAGGATTCTATTTAAGATTTTGATTGTGATTAAATGATTTTTCACTTTTGCAAATTACCACAGCAAATGGCTCTGGCTAATAGTAGGATTTTTCCACAGTTTTGTAGGCCTTTGTTTCTTGAAAGTGAGCTTTTTCATA
>NC_051416.1:30287272-30287467 GCF_015228065.2 Penaeus monodon
ATTAATATGGCGTAGTAGTATCGTATACATTATACCATTGCCACTGTCGGAAGCTCGCGCTCTCTAAGTGCTTCCTCGTTTATTTATACATTTACATAAGTATTTTGACACCGATTCAGAGACATGCTTATGAGCTGAAGTGTGAAGCGTCTGGCGGAGTGTGACGCGGCGGGAGTGTGTTTGATAGATTGTCGG
>NC_051416.1:30288553-30288723 GCF_015228065.2 Penaeus monodon
TACCGATGCAATGCTCTTCTCAAATTAGTATGAAAATGGAAGAGTTAAAGATGCTTTGCCGTTGATTCCCGGGGATGACAGCGATAACTAACTGAAGCGAGAAATAATACACGTGTCTGTACAGCTGAATGCTTTCCGTGTGTATACGTACTATACGTGTGTATGGCGAG
>NC_051416.1:30288890-30289254 GCF_015228065.2 Penaeus monodon
CCTCTCTATAAACATGTATGAACATCTTACATGTGCGTGTCTAAGCATCTATATATATCCATCAATATCCATGACATCCTTCCTCGCATCCAATCAAGGAATCCCCGCTCATGAAGATGCAAATCTCGCACACGCAATTAACTTAACAGCAGGACTAACGAGCAGGACAAGCAGGCACGCAGAGGCATTTTCTCAAGCCGCTAAGCCCGTGCCACCCAGGACGCTGATGACGTGGGCACTGGGCATGGGGATCCGCCGGCCCTCGTTCAGGGATCAGGCAAAGGATTACAAGCCCATGCGGCGAAGGAGGCGCTGCAGAAGTGGGTCGTTGCTCGATAAATGATGTGGTGACAACGCGGTAGCA
>NC_051416.1:30289302-30289482 GCF_015228065.2 Penaeus monodon
ACATGAGGCCTTGTTGGGGAGGGAATGGAACGAGGGAGAGTTCAGAGGTGAAGGAGAGGAGAGGGACGAATGTCATAGGTAAGGAGCGGTTTGTATACATGTATTTATAGAGATGGACACGAGGGAGAAGTGAAGTTCATGGAAGAAAAGAGAGTCATGAACACTTTTTGAGATGTAAGT
>NC_051416.1:30289523-30291537 GCF_015228065.2 Penaeus monodon
CTATAGGGATGGAAACGAGGGAAGAGAGTTCAGGATGGAAGGAAAGATAGGCATGAGCACTTACAGAGATGAAGGAAAGGGAGAAAGAGAGTTCACTAAAAGAAGTGGAAGGAGCAGCACGAAGGTTGCAGGGAAGAAGTTCGAGTACTTACAGGGATGAAAAAGAAGGAGAAAGAGATTCAGAGATGGAGGGAAGGAAAGGCACGAGTCTAGGGATGAGGAGGCTGTAGAGATGGAAAAAAAGGAATAGGTTAAAGAGACGAATGGCGGGATGGAGAGGCATTTAAAAGGATGGGGAGGGATTTGTGGGGATAAAGAGGGATTTAAAGGAATGGGGAAGCATTCTTAGGGATGAAAAGGTATTTATGGGGATGATGAGGTATTTACAGAGCTCAGACATTGAGGAGGATGGAGAAAGTCATAGGAAATGGAGGAAAACATAGATGGAGGAACTGATGAGAAGGAGAGAAGCCACAGAGAAGGTCTGTTGGAACGGAAAAGCCATTGCGAATGATAAAAGACTGTTGAAAAGGATAATAGCCTTAAGGAAGGAGAAAAATTGTAGGAAAGAAGAGAGATTACAGAGACGGCGAGAGACTGCAGGGGTGAAGCGGTAGCAGTAAAGGCGAGAGGCAGACAGAGAGACACCAGAGATGGAGAGATCAGAGAGGAAGGGGAGATCCTATAGGGATGGAGCGGCTGTAGGGAAGGAGAGAGCGGGGAAACATTGATGGATATTGACGTGAGACGTAATGATAGTGTGCAAGGTTGAAGGGGAAGCACCAGGGAGACTTGCTGCCGAGCTCCCACCTTTGGCCGGGTAAGCGGGGTGAGGCCAGAGGTTGGGTGGGGGAGGGAGGGGCAAGGACGAGGAGGTGAGGGATGGAGGGGCGAGGAGGTCGGGGAAGGAGGGAAGAGGAGGTGGGGAGGGGACGGGAGGGGGGCAAGGAGGCGAGGTGCGAAGACATGGGGAAGAGGGGACAGGGAGGTGATGGAAGGGAGGGTGTGAAGGTAGGTTAAATGGGGGTGTAAGGATGGAAGGAGGGGCGGGGTCAGGAGGTGGGGAGGGATGAGGGAAAGAGTAAGGGAAAGGCGGTGGGGGATGGAGGCGAGGTATGATCCGGACTGTGATGCGAGGGGATGGGGGGGGGCGAAGTGGAAAAGAAGAGAGGGAAGGGAGTGAGGAGAAGAGGGGGAAGGGAGCGAGGATACGAGGGGAGAGGAAAATGTAGAGGTGATGAGATAGGCGTACGAGTTGGGGGAGGGAAGGAGGAAGGGCATGGTGGGGGGGGGGGCGAGGCTGAGGGTGAGGCGAGAAGGGTGATGATACGAGGGAAGAGGGATGAGCGAGGAGAGGTGAGAGATGAAGTGAGACTGGGGGAGAGGGAGGTTTAGGGTGGTGCGAGGGACGTAAGGGATGATGGAGGGGAAAGGGCGAGGAAGGGGAGGGGGTGAGGGTGAGGCGAGAATGGCGAAGGAAGAGAGTGATGCAAGGGGCATAGGCGGTGAGGAAGCTGAGAAAGAAACGAGGAGAGTTGGAGTGACTTGAGAGGTAAAGGAGTGGGGGAGAAAGAGGGGGCAAAGCGAAAGGTAAGGAGGGGAAGAGAAACGAAGGGGTGGATGCTGAGGCGAGAGACGAACAAATGAGGGGAAGGGGAAGAGGAAAGAGGAGGAGGAGAGAAGGGGAAAAGGAAAGGTAAGAAGGGGAGAAGAGGAAAGGGAAAGAGGAGGAGGGGAGAAGGGGAAGAGGAAGGGGGAGAAGGGGAAGAGGAAGGAGGAGAAGAGGAAGGGGAAAGGGCGGTAAGATACAAACCACCAGTTACGTCCACATGAAACCAGTTACATTCACATGGCTCCCCCTCTTTCTCTCTTGTCAGCTTCTTCAAAAAAATATTTTTACAAATAATTCACCTTCTTTTTTTATATACACAGGCCTACTGCATTTACTTCTCCATAGTCTTTTCGGCCTCCCCGTTCCTGTCACATATTTTAAATCTTACTTTGCGTTTTAACC
>NC_051416.1:30291598-30292873 GCF_015228065.2 Penaeus monodon
ATTTTTTCCGAGACTAAGAATATCCCAGAGTAATTTGTCTTAAGTATGTGCGCGCTATTTAAGCAAATGTGTTTTTGTTTGCTGTGTCGAGTTCCGACTTATTTTGCTACTTTAATTTGTGTTTTCGTAAGGCCTAAATGCGTTTGTTTAGAGCTGAATGAAGGACGAAGAGCACCTTATCTCACTTTAAAACTGTAATATTTTGCTATTGGATTTCTGTGAATCTTAAGTGACACTGAGATATATATCTTCTGGTGGAATATGTAAAGTTATTAGGACATGTTAGGAAATACTATACGATCGCATGTAATGTTATTCAGTAAAGTAATAGTTTTTTCCCTGTACGAACTAAAAGCAAACTGTAATTGAAAGGAGAAAGTTGACGTTAATATTGAGCTAGAGTGAAGCAGCTAATGAATAGGATGCATGTAATCGATTATATTAGCTTGTCAAAGGTCTATTGTGACTTCAGAAAAAAAGAGAGATTTGAGATAACTTGTTATATCGTTTAGATAATTAATGATGAGACCAGATTAATATAACTTACAGACAATCTATCACATGCTTGTTTGCTTATATTGTTTCCCCATTTTTGTTTTAAAGTACAATTAAGTATTTCATTCAGATTTGGCACTTTAAAGAACACCTTAGTTTCCCCACGTAAATTCTTCTCGGTGTAAAGCAGTAGGACAAACAATACATTGCCCCTCCCAGCCACGAGACCTAGAAAGGTTAAAGTATTAAGTAATTTACATCCGACCTCCTTCTAAGTGCAGGATTAGTCAGCAGGGACAGGGAGGTACTTGAGCTCGGCATTCTGGTATGGAGAACTTATGGTAAAAACTTGGGGGTGAATGGGGAAATACCAGTCACCCCGCTTGTGACGAAATGAGAGAGAGAGTGTGAGCATTCCCGATTCGGATGTCGAATATACAGCGTCGATGCCGCGATATGATACGCGCTTTACATACCACTTTTAGCGTTTGTGGTTGGTTTGAATGCTTGTTCATTATGGTAGTATTGCGTTACTTACGGTAACATTGTATGACACGTTTTATAAGACACTAGTATCAAGGCTTTGTTATGGCAGAATCGATAGACATATTTTTTCTCTTGTACTCTCGTTGGCAACACTCTGACACTGCCCACTTTAGGGAATGCGTTTGGTTCTCCGAAATGTTTAGCCTAATGCGATTTTTTCAAGAACTGTTGGTTCTTCCCGCTACTACAATCTCCCAAATCAGTATTGAGGGGAGAGAGATTGAACAGATGAAA
>NC_051416.1:30293823-30294133 GCF_015228065.2 Penaeus monodon
TACTCCCCGCAGGCATAAGATACACCAGACCGCCATTATCACGGTACCATCGTGCCTTTGCCCTTCCGATGCCTCAATAGATTATGTCGTTTTAAATCATCAAAGCCATTTCGCCTTCCCGCATGTCACCCAAACTTATCGGAAAGTGTCAATTCGAGATCAGACTCACCGATTGCGAGAAATGATGTTAACAAGCGGTAGAAGATTAAGAGGAGGTGATAAAGAGAAAAAGTACGTGGAGGAGAAGGAGATTAGGTTTGGGAAGAAGCGGGGAAATGACAGGAATACCGAAAGTGGAGATAGGGAGGGG
>NC_051416.1:30294195-30294371 GCF_015228065.2 Penaeus monodon
TGCAGATGTGTACCAGAGATGGAAGAAAAGTAATGAAGATGAAATAACATTAAAAGGAGAAATCCGATTTGATGAATTCACAGTCTTATACAGCAGGTTAAGAGTACAGTTTGTTGACTTATGTAGAATATTTATGATTAGATTGCATGCAATTTCTAAAAGTTAATCTAGCTCAC
>NC_051416.1:30294642-30295200 GCF_015228065.2 Penaeus monodon
CTAAAAGCGCTACACCGAAGATTAAGCAGGCCGCAGAGACTTGGCTTAGCGAGAACACTGTATGGGCTCCAGAAGTTATCCTGCGATTTCCAACTTCTTTTTCTTCCGCAGGTAAGGGAGATGCACCCACCCCCTTCATCTGCAGAGGCCAGGGAGACCCCCAGCCCTCTACAGCCTCCCTTTCCCAGCCTCTGTCCCATGAGGTTCCAAGCAGAACTACTGGTACAGGTAAGTCAAGTTCCGTTAACTTTCCAAGGTTAAAAAAAAGTATTAAAGTTAACCCAAAGTTAAGTCTCAGTCTCCCCGTGTTTTACTCCAAACTTTTATTGATTACGATTTTCTCCTGGAGGCCGAAGCAGACGCGAAATAAACTCACTAATCCCGGAGAGCAATGGAGATCCCGGAAGAGCACCGGAGAATAACAACAAGTGGCGGGATAAAGACGCTTTCGGTGGGATGACGAGGGTAAGCGGGGGTCCGGGTGAGTGCATGGCGACGGGAGTTTGCACTGGAGGGGGAAATAGTGAGGATGCTGTGGACTGGTGCTTCCTGCTCTCG
>NC_051416.1:30295359-30295830 GCF_015228065.2 Penaeus monodon
CTTATGTCGTATGTAATGCTCCTGTACATGTGGACAAATGCTTTTTCGACGGGTAAAGATGAAAGCTCTTTGTTAGTCATGCTTGTACTTTTCTCAGTGCAGAAACGCTGCCAAGTGTGCAAACAGCGAAGCAAGCAGTTCCCTGTCAGACCCGTTATTCTCTAAATTGGGCATTGTCCCTTTTCATTATTGTCCTTTTTTATTGTTGTCTCTCTTTATTATTGTCCTCGCTGTTTGTTTGTACTTTATTATCTATCCGTAAACGCCATTTCCAGCATTCTCCTGTTTCACACTTCGACCCCCCCCCCTTCAACGTCACCTCCCCCTCCCCTCCCTTTCTCCCTCCCCCCCTTCCCCCTTCTCCCAGGAAGCGTCCATAGGCGAGCCTTAGATTAAAGTTTCGCCAATAATCCGAACACGAAAGACAAAGGTCCTGTAAAGGTGAAGTGTCGCATCGCTTAGTAAAGGGTG
>NC_051416.1:30295870-30296050 GCF_015228065.2 Penaeus monodon
GGGAGACTAAAAGGACGTGTGCACATAATACATGGATGCAAATTTTCACGCTACATGATCGTGCATTATATACCGATGTGGACTAATATATTAAATGCAGCGCACACACGCAAGATCACACTCATGTACACGTGCATAGACTCTTGCACAGACGCGCTGAGTAGAAAGTAACATAGACAC
>NC_051416.1:30296766-30297133 GCF_015228065.2 Penaeus monodon
GGGAACTCTCGAGAATGTAAAGCATGGCAAACAACTTCCGTAGAGTTCAGCAACTCACTGTGACCGGAAAGGTGATTGAGTGAATCGGTTTTATCAGTTTAAATTTCAGAAAAAAAAACAGATAGCAAACGTCCATGTGCTTCCCTAATAATGCCTGGGTTACCCGAAGCAGCCGCTGAAGATAAAGAGAAGCATTAATCTCTGTCTTGGAATATGCATGTGGCTGTAAAGGTGTATTATATTGCCGATTTTTATGTGCAAACTTTTCTCTTATGCAGTTTGGATATACGTAAGTACGGCGTTTGCGGATATATTTATATACACGGGGAGGTCGTTGCTTTCTTCATTTTTACGTATTGTCATTTGC
>NC_051416.1:30297452-30297600 GCF_015228065.2 Penaeus monodon
GTGGAGAAGAGTAAAAGCAAATGCCAAAGATAACAAACGAGTGATGATAACTAATGATAAAGGAGGGTGATCAGGATTATGATAATACTTAAAGCAAAAAAGAAGAAACCAGAAAGATTAGCATAACACAAGATTATTTAATGGAAAG
>NC_051416.1:30297802-30299278 GCF_015228065.2 Penaeus monodon
CCTTCCTATCTTTCTGTCTGTCTGTTTCTTTTTCAGAATGGAACATAGATGGGAACTTTCGTAAAGTTGTAAGGATTCATTCCACCACTGACATGCGTAATGTCAACACTCCATGAACTAATCATAGATATTTCACAGAAGTGCAGATTATCAGCCCACACTTTGGACACGAATTTTATATCGTTTCCTGTGTGACACGATCCAACAAGAGGCATAAAAAAGTGTTTCATACTATGAAGATGAACAGGTAGTGGTTACCAGGTGAAAATATTACAGTCAAAAAAGTACAAACACCAAGACCCACTGGTCCTTCACAAATAACCACTCACAACCACAAAAAAAAACTTGGACTGCCTCTCCACGGGCTGTTGTGTTACACCGTCGTTTTCCCGTGCGGACTTTAGAGTTGAAAGTCACTCTCTCAGTGGCTTTGGGGCAATGGCAGGAAGATAAAGTAGCCGAGGGACTCAAGGCTATTGAACACAGTGGTCTAACGGGTAGCTGCGCCTCCGTTTATACAAAAGATTCCTTTTTGGCAACCAGGTTCACATGATGACATTTGTCTCTACCAAAGCGAGGCCAGGCGGGCACCTGGGTATGTCAGGTGCCGAGTGTGCCAGCCTCCGGTGCCACTAGTGTCAGAGGAAGGGGATGCTGCGATAACTTTGTCTCTGGTTATCTGCTTATGTTGGCTCTGCTGCTGCTCATGCCATTACTACTCAGGCTATGAGCGTGTCTGTGCGAGTCGTGAAGATGAACAGTTCTTGAGAAATTGCTTGTTGGTATTATGAAGATTTAATAGTATTTTGCTAATTATCTGGTAGTTCTGATGAAGTTCGCTTAAAGTGGTTAAATACACAAAGGAAAACAGGTTGTGTAAGTTTGTTTCCCTTTTCTTTTGCATTGGCTGTGATATGTAAAAAGTTTCCATATTTTCTTTCTGCGTCTTGCTTGCATTATTGTGTATTTATCAGGATTTCCTCCCTGGCGTGAGAACAAGCACCGAGGGACTGAACCAGCAAATGCTTCACGCGGCATGCCGACCTGAGCCAATTAATGTCGTTATTTATGTAACATTTCTGCAATAGTCACAGCACTAGATGTATCATTCATCTGTAGTAGCATGGCTGTCAAAGTTTTCACTAGGGTTGAAGTTCTTACAAAAGTTTCGGTTCGTTAGCTTTGACTGGTAGGCTTTACTCCGAACTTCTTTGCAAAAAAAATGTTTGATAAGGAAAATCCTAACTTGTCACTCTGTGCCAGACAAAAAAGTGCAAGAAGACAGAAACGAAAAGCGGAAAAAAATAAAAGCGTCTTCAAGACCCTGCAAGAACTGCTAACTTTTCCAAAACACCCCTTCCCTTTTTCTCTCTCAGGCGGTTCGCTTGAGTTAATCTCTTTATCGAGAGGAAATATGGGATCAGTTCTTCCTGCGCCGAACCCGGAGAGCACACATCGCCCTCGGAAAAAAGGGAT
>NC_051416.1:30299305-30299992 GCF_015228065.2 Penaeus monodon
CCCAACAGCCGTCCTACCTAAAGCCAATAGCCATCCTACCTAAAGTCCGTAGTTGTCTCCTGCCTGGGATATGTCAGCGTATTGACTTTATCGAACGGCCGCGGCTGAAACACCAAATCGGGAAAATGTGCAGAACTCGCTCGCCAGTCCATGAATCGCTGTCGTAAGATACCCCTGCTTCTGGGAAGCATTTAAAGGTGCCCAGGCTTTACTTCGCTTCTACTAAGGCTTAAAGATATATGACTACAGGCACAGGGGAAATATTACAGGCTCTTATCCCCGCACTCATTGTCCTCCTCTGGCCCATAAGAGCGGAGAGGGATGCGACGGGGAGTGCCATAGAGAGAGTGCCTGCGGTGCTGCTGTTGTAGCGAGATTTATTCCAACTGCCACTGATAATGACTTGTGTGTGGCACTTACCGGTACTTGCGTGCGGTGCTTATTGGTTCTCGAAAGCAGTTCGTGTGTGGTATGTGGCACTTACTGCTTCAAGAAAGTTGTCGTATGTGGTGTTTTGATGGTATTGCTGTTTTTCGAAAGCAGTAGTATTTGTGGTATTTAGCCTCACGAAAGTTGTTGTGTGTGGTACTTTCTACATGGTAATTATTGCGTCACGAATATAGTAATGCATATTATTTATTGGTTCATGTGTGTGACTTACATTGCGTCCAGTGAAGTTGCCACGTT
>NC_051416.1:30300050-30301093 GCF_015228065.2 Penaeus monodon
CACCTAGAAGCCACTCGTTTGCAGATAACTTTTGATGGAACATGAAACCTTTGCGGATGATTGATTTCTGAAAACAACGATATAACATTTCGGTCTTCCAGTTAGCAACATTTCCATATAGAATGCAAACTCTTTTGAACAAACAAAATGTCTTTTTGCAAGGCATGTAGTCTGTCAGTGACAACTCATTATTTAGTACAAGTTATCACTCGACGTCAGATAAGATAGCAAGTGAACAGATAAAACTGCGCCAAACAAAAGCGGTTTTTAAAAGCACACGAACAGAACGAGTGTGGCGTCCGCAGGTAAGGGTTGTGTTGAGCAAGATTTTCTTTGAAAAACATTGCGTGACTTCAAGGTGCAAATAAAGGTTATCATTAGACCTTTCTGATTATTTAAATCACCACTATCATTTACCCATATCATGGAGCCATCACGAAATGAACTTCAAATATTTTTTTTAGACAGTGACTTCAAGGTGCAAATAATGTTTATCATTATATCTTTCTGATTAATCAAATCAGCCCTATTATCTACCCATATTACGGAACCATCATAAAATGAACGACAACGAGAAAAAATAATAACTTAAAAGGAGTGACTTCAAGGTACAATTAAGGTTTCTTATAATACGTTTTAATCAATCAAATCAGCTTTATCATCTACCCATATCACGGAGCCATCACGAAATGAACAACGACGAAAAATCTTTAAAAGCCGTGCAACTTGTTAAGCATATAGAATTTGTTTAAGATTAAGGAAGGCAACAGCTTATTTTGAGCTCAAGTTGGGGGAGCGCAAGGGAACTCGTTTTAATGCTTATGCTTAACGGCTTATTTTCAGCAAGATTTGTGGTATAGTTGCAACGGTCGCCGGGATTTGCAACATTTACGCCATCATTAGGGCTCAAGATGTTCAACCATCGCACGTGATGAGTTGCTTGGTATAAATATTTCGAGATTATCTTTTGCAAGTTGCCCCGTGCATGTCTGATTCCAGCGCTCTCCATTAACGTTATTATGCGAGCATGTCATACTCGCCCG
>NC_051416.1:30302792-30303884 GCF_015228065.2 Penaeus monodon
CTACATCCCGAATGTGTGCAGTCTGCACCCTCTTATCAGCTTCCTCAGGAGTCTTCAAGGCCCGTTGCGTCTTATCGCATTATCACTACCTTCCCCTGCCCACACCGTACGAGTACAGTACACCCCATGCCGCTATCTTAACTGCAACCCCCTCCCCCTTTTCCCATTTTAAGCCGATATTATATCACCTTACGGTATCTTTTGCTGAGATAACGCTATCGTCTACCGTTGAAGTGACGGAGTTTCCATCTCCCAGTCTAGTCCTCAGACGTTACGTAACTGGTTGGCAGGTCAGTCAGATACACGGGTCGCGAACTAGTACGAACACAAAGAATACTATTAGGTGAATGGGTTTATTGTGTTTATAGTGTTGCTTTTTCAGCAACATAGTAGGTGTATTGTCATTAAAAAATGGAACAGTGATCAATGAAAAAAAACATAGAAACAAACTAGGAACTTCAGGAGGTACCGCAGATATTTGCGATGACACGGTTCCCCGTAACTTCTTTTGTCTTCGCTGTGTGGTCGTTACGGCCTGTGGCATCATGGCAATGGAGACTCCGCTGCCGACGCATTCAACAAGTTAAAATTCCCGAGCCAAAAATTCACTTTGAGGGACTTATTTCCCGGCGGAAAGCGATCAGTCAGCCCCTGCAGGTCGGGGTCTTAGCGATTACATTATTAGGTTAGGGCTGATGGGTGAATCTGGTTACATTTAAAAGGGGAGTCAGGAGATGCTGGGAGGGGGGAGGGGGGGGGCACGGCAAAATATGACAGAGTGAGCCCAGATTCTGGTCTTCTCGGGCGAGTACCCTTCATTCATAGTAAGTCTATTCATATTTAGGCAAAATCGATTTTGTTTTATTTTTTTTCGCCCACTCGAGTCTTGAAAGAACTCTTCTTGTTCCTTGCTGTTCGACTTTCTACTTAAGATTTTCTTTCTTTCTTTCTTAGAAAGATTGTTCAGGAGCAAAATAATTTTCCCTTTATTTTCGCTTTAATTTCTTTTATCTCTTTAGGTTTTGTTCTTCGTGTTCCGAATTTCCATTTTAGATGTTCATATTGCTGCCTTTCTTGTTTTGTTGTTCACAC
>NC_051416.1:30304664-30305195 GCF_015228065.2 Penaeus monodon
CACACCGAGCCTTTATCCAGCCAGATGAGTATATCAGCTCCCCTACCCCACCTCTCAGCCCTCCCCAACCCTACAGTATACCGCCCCCTCCCCCTCCCCCTGTCCTCGCTCCTTATCCTCCCTTAATAACAGACTACAGTATAAGGAAAAGAAGCGAGAGCTCACCTGATATCAGAAACTCCTTATCGCCTTGATCGGAGAGGGAAAAAGAGTCAAATTCACTTTAACCGTCTTGGAAGTGGTTTCACAAAGAATCTAAGAGCGTTTACTTTGCAGAATTTGTCCACCAAACTATAAAGGCGTGTTGTGCGATCGAGTAGGCGGAGTTTCGGAGACCATTGTGATGACGTCATTGGTGTGTGGGTGGTGGCTTTTTGTGGAAGGATTTGTTTATTTGGAAATTCTATTTTTACTTGTTGGTGTTTTGTTTACACTAGATGTAATAAGACGTCGGATTATGTTGTCAGAAGGAAAGAAAATCTCTCTCAGTTTATTTATAGTATTAATCTTTTGTGGGGGCGAAAAATCGTC
>NC_051416.1:30306210-30306493 GCF_015228065.2 Penaeus monodon
CGTGATATCCCCACACACGATCAGAATGCACGCGGCATTCCCTCATCCGCAAGGAGCCGTGGGCATCCCTCCGCCCAACTATTCGTTAAATTTAAACATCAACAAATTCGTTTCCCCGGAAATTGCCGAAACAACTCTTCATTTGCAAGGTGCAGGAGGCGGGCCCTTTGTTGCACGCGGACCAGCCACCCGGACGGAAGGGCTGCCTCGCAGCGGCGGGAGATCTGCCGCCTCGCGTCCCTGGCGGCCCTGCTGCAGGTATCGCTGGCAATGGCTGTGATTG
>NC_051416.1:30306874-30307077 GCF_015228065.2 Penaeus monodon
CATTGCCCTCGCAGGTCTAAAGATGCCCGTGTACAAGGGACAGCTGGCGAGGGAGGAAGGAGAAGGCGAAGGGGAGCAGATCCTCCACGTCTTTGACTACGGCGCGGACGAGGCAGAGGAAAGGTACGCAGGTCGAGGCTGGGGACCCTTTTAGCTATGCTGGGAAATAAGAGTTTTTTATTGTGCATTGCGAGAGTATATCC
>NC_051416.1:30307341-30307721 GCF_015228065.2 Penaeus monodon
ACTGAATAAAAACAAACATTATATATTGTCGCTTATAATTTTATTCTGTGATTTCTAGAGAATTTCCCCAGAGGGGCAGTTCACCATTAATTCGTAATACTCAACACATTTAATTTAGCCATTAAGGAATTGCTCCCAAGGGTTACCCAGCGCCTTGTGCCACTCTTCACCTACCACACGCCTCTCGGTTTATAAACAAGATGTATATCCGTTATATGCCTGGCGTATGAATTAAAATACTCGCTCTGAATTAATGATCAGATATATGTTTGAATAAACTAATGATAAAATGGATAAACAAAGTGAAATAAAAAATAATGTAGTTTATTGCATTTCCCAATCATAAATGAAGACTCTCCTTGTTATATTCCATACCGAAT
>NC_051416.1:30308084-30308309 GCF_015228065.2 Penaeus monodon
TCCATTTTTCGAACGGCATTTCCCCCATCTCTAAATCCTGTTATGTACATACACAAACAAACATTTCAAGGAACAGGTAAATGTCGTGAATCATTCTGTAGATCCGCCTTGAGAAATGCATGGTTTCCTGTGTGTACATTCTTGCTTTTAAATCGTTTACACTATGAGTCCAAAAGTGGCTGGAGGATTTACTTTCTAGAATATCGGACCCGCGAGGTTTAAAGA
>NC_051416.1:30308341-30308418 GCF_015228065.2 Penaeus monodon
CACCCTTGAGAATGCATCATGCCGGCCTGTGATCTGTTCTCCGTTTTCTTTGCTTCCGTTTTTTTCTTTTCCCTGTA
>NC_051416.1:30308766-30308957 GCF_015228065.2 Penaeus monodon
GCCCCAGGAAAGGCACGTACCGGAAACAGCTGATAGCGCAGGAATCGGGGATCTACGTGGGGCGTCGGACCGTCGGAAGCAGCCCAGGACTCCGCGAGAAACTGGCGGAGGGCAAGGAGTTCCAGGCCCACGTCGTCAAGTGCCCCGGCGGCTCCTACGATTATGTTCTCAAGGCCTGGGATGTGGGACGG
>NC_051416.1:30309416-30310121 GCF_015228065.2 Penaeus monodon
TCAGCCGAATGGAAGAAAAATAGCAATTAGGCAGAATATTTTCAATATAGTTCATCCGTTCCCCATGCATGTGTACGCAGAGAACAATATTGTTCACGTTCCTGTAGAAGATTTGCATCGTGCAGTTCTCGTTTTATGAACAATTCGGCACACAGCGCGCGCAGAGCCTCCATGTAATATTCACGGCCAAGCAATGTAGTGGGCTCGACCTTGTCAACAATATCAAAGAAATTACGAAAACATGGTGCACGGGAGGCTTCACCAGGTCAGCTGTCGGGTACTTTTTAATTTTATGGATGTCAAAAACACGGTGGTTTTTTGCTTTTATTATTATTCATTAGCCAACCCATTTCCATACGATTTGATATTACGAATATATATATATAAAAATATGAGGAAAAGATATCAAAGTAGCTTTAAATCATCCTCTCAATTGGTTTTTATTATTTCATAATCCCATTAATCCTCATACAAATCCCCTTCGAAATTAATCACGAATAACCATTAGCTCCATTATTCTAAATGTCAAAAACCTCCCGAGTCCCTGAAGCCCAGAGCAGTAGAGGTGAAGCTCCTGCACAACAGCCTTTCGAGGGTTTTTCTTTCCTTTTTTTTAGGTAAGTTTCCCTCCTAACGACCAGCAGTCCTGTTGAATTTTTACTTTACATGGATTAGTCCCTGAACCTTGCGGTGTTTCCCTTCCGA
>NC_051416.1:30310319-30312395 GCF_015228065.2 Penaeus monodon
TCCCGCTAGGTGTGTATTGCTAGTATAGCGTCGCTCGACGCTCCCTCTAATCAAAGAATAATGCCATATAATCCAACCAACTTCATTTCAACTTTCTCTCCACCCCTCTCCCTAATTCCTCACCTTCTTCTTTTTCGTAATCTTTCTCTTACATCCGCAACCGTGCCCCGGGAGCAGGTGGCGCCCCCGGAGGAACACTACCCGAAGGAGGACGAAGAGATGGCGGCCGTTGTCATAGACAGGAGCGGGGATTTCCTGACGGTTGCTTGCGGTCCCAATGTTGCCTTCACGACCAAAAAATCATTTCTGACTGCAGGTGATTTTTGTGATTTTGTGTACTTTTGGTTGCACTTGAAGGGATGGTCGTGCTATAGGTTTGTTATCAGAGAATCGCTAATATCAAAATTTAGAATATTTTTCATTTGATGTAAAATCTAAACTACCGAAAAGAAAGGACATGTTTTGATTTTATTTTTTCTTCTGCTTCATACTCTTTGTCTTTTAGATATTATTATTCTCAATTTCTCATTTATTTCATTTTCTGAGGCTACTCTTTTTATAACAAGTGGTGCAAAGCATCTGAATTCTTATCTTAATTTTGCATTGTGTCATCTCGCTACACTAGTTCCTTCTCATTGTTCCTCTTTTCAGCATTTGCTTCCTTCCCTTCCCTTTCTTCCACGTTCTTTGGGTTTATTCTATTCTCTGTTCTTTTCTTGCTCCTTCTTTCGTGTTCCTCTTTCTTGTCACATACATTCCTTTCTCCTTTTTTCGCTTCTTACTTTCTTTTCGTCATTCCTCCTTTCCTTCTTCATTTCATCTAGCTCCTCTCCTGCTTCAGCTTTCCGTTTTATATTTACATCCCTGTGAATTAAACTTGGCGGACTTTATTACGTTTCCTGTCTGCGAATGTCTCCTTGCTCCGTTTCCAAGTTGTTATAGCGAGGCGAGATGTCTTTTCTTGTATGACCCTTGCTCTCCCATCCTCGCTTCCCTCTCCTTTCCCCTTTTTATGCCTCCTCTGCTGTCCTCCCTTCCTCCCCCTTCGCCCCGTAGCTTGCCATTTACTTGTCTTTCCTGCTGTACCTGCAGGAGTGGACCCTGACGACCTGTCGCTGCCCTTCTATCGGCTGAAAGTTCGGCTGTCCAAATCTGACACGAGGCCTGCGGAGATTCCCCTGGCTGCGTGGGAAGCTCGGCCAACACAGGTCGCTGTAAAGCCCTTCGATATATACTGACCCGCCGACATACACCGCCCACACATCGCCCAAACATAGCCAAGCACATCCAAACACATCTCAAACATGTCTCATGCACCGGCAAGCGCACAGCCCAAGCGCTTTCTACGCCCATGAACACCAGCGAAATTCACAGATTTCCTGGTCCTGCCGTCTACCTGGACATACTAACACGTTCCCCCGTTATTGCTTTTATGTGCAACACTTCTCAACATTGACCGTGTTTGTGGGCACTTGTGATTCCCATTGCACATAACTGTTAATATTCATAGTCTAATACCGTCTGTGTTCAATGGTTATTTTGTCATCAGATATTTGTGTTCAATAATCTTGTGACCTGTTTTCCTTCTCACATTTTGGTTTCCGATGGTGATGTTATAAGTGTTCATCAGTATAGTATCTGCTGTTCATACACGTCTGTTTTTTTCTGTATATACCCCTTTTTGCTTATATACACAGTGACCCTTGCGGTTAAGAAAGGTTCTGACAAATAAAACATTTTGCTTGATACATATCTACCTGAAATATTCATCTTCCCTTCAAATTCACATATTTATAGCTATGCCACCTATTTCATGCCTAGTCATAAGAAACGCCATAAAAGATGTGTTCTCTTTAATCCACAAGGTCGAAAATCTCTTGCACACGTATGAGGCTCACGTTCCCTTAAGGGTTGACAATAAAGTGCCACGCCACTCACGGCTCTGAAAATCGTTAGTAACGTTATTTAGTCTCTACCCCATTTGGCATCCCAATTAGGCTGTTCACTTAGTCATAAGTAGAGTGTTGTGTTCCGGGGGAGCTGGGAATTTCTTGTGGAGTCTGAGCGAGTGTGATG
>NC_051416.1:30312849-30313795 GCF_015228065.2 Penaeus monodon
ATGACAAAAGAGCAGCGCCAAATGAAAGCGCAGCGAAGAGGCGGGCAAACAAGAGGACAGGATAACGAGACTCCGACAACAATGGGGTAGTCACGTGACAAAGGATTTCTCAACAGGATATTACCATAGGATCATAATGAGCTTGTAAACAGCGTCCACCTTTGACTTTCCACGTATCCTGATGCAAAACTTTCTCTCACCTGCAGGTTTCTAAGCGAGAGCAAAGACAAGAGGTGAAGGAATAGCCTGGTTTTCTTGTTTTTTGTTGTAGTCCGGGGCTACCTGTCGATGAATTAGTAATAGCAACGACTAGTGACATCGAGTTCAGTTGCCACGGCGACTACAAGCTTGCCGGGTGCCATGGGCTCTGTGCGTGACGTATTACAGCATTGATGTAATTTTATCTACCATTATTTTGATTTCCCTTTTCCCTTATCAAATCAACAGTGGATTAATTCACAAACATGCGGTGTAATGTCATTTCATTAAGTTATTGCATTTGATTCTATTTTTTTCTTTTGTTTATCCAATTTATTATTTTGTGTGTGAATATGCATATGCTTTAGACACCAGATGACAAAAATATTTTTATGTATATCCCACTGGTAATGACTACCACTAATTACCATTATGATAATCATGGGAATCCATCATCATATTAAAGAACCAATATATATTTTTTTTTTTTCAAACAACATACTTTTTCTAACCATGTTTATATCACACATTACAGTTTTCATCAAATCCAAGTGTTAATAATTACGTGAATTCGTCATTATGTAAAAGAACCAATAAATTTGTCAATCTGCACTCTTCTTTCTAACCATGAAAATGTCATGCACGATGCAGGTTTCATCCAACATGTTAACATATACTCATGTCATTTCCCTATCTGCATCCGATCTCCTTCCTTTGTTGAAGGCGCACACCTCCTCGACATGCGGGA
>NC_051416.1:30313964-30314354 GCF_015228065.2 Penaeus monodon
CTCCCATCACCAGATCACCAGCCAAGACAGTCTTCTTTGGCGAGCGATATGATTTGTGGCTGAGCCGTAAGTCGCATTCGCTATCGCCGCTCACGAACGATTACCCTCGCGCCAACGGAATATCTGAATCCGCGCGCACGCCGTCCCTTACGCGAACGGGCCTCGCTTCGTCTCCCTCGTCTCGCGCGCTTGGGTGAACAGCGCGGTGCGTGTACAAGATTAATTGCGCGCTTTTGCATTTGCGAGACTGCGCGTTTGGTAATTCCTTCCTCGTGGCCTATTTTCATTCCTGCTGACAAGCATATTATTGATAACGATATTAACATCACGACGACTGCCATGGTAGTAATGCTGCCACTGTCATCTTCAGCGAGTAGAAGTTGAGCGCTA
>NC_051416.1:30314787-30315493 GCF_015228065.2 Penaeus monodon
CAGAATTGCTAAGTGAGCAATAAAAACAAAGCATCATTTGCATTGCAATAAAAAGAACACACAGGAGCTGAAGCAGACATAAAGAAGTGGCAGTAAGCAAACCGATGGCAGAGACGGCCCGAGGATAAACAGGGAAGAGGGAAGAAAGCAAATAATATATAATGACGAAATGGTAAAAGGGAAAAGATGGAGAAAGTGAAAAGACGAAAGACGGAGGAAAATAGTCAGATATAAATGACGGGGATAAAGGATGAAACGATAAAAGTAGGAAAGATAGAAGAAAGCAAATAAGATAAAGGGTAGGAAGGAAAAGGAGAAAAAAAGGAAAAGAGAAAGGAATAAGGAAAGTGGGAAAAACGTAAAGCGATAAGAATAAATACGAAGGAAAAAGAAGAAGAAAAGGAAGAAGAAAACAAGAAAGGTAAATAAAGAGGAGACAAAGAAAAAAATAGAAAAGAAAACGCGATATAAACATTCGTGTTTCAAGAATCCAGCTTAATATTTCCACTTTCTCTCTTAATGCATATTTAGTTTGGCAATTTAATCATATAAGTCCATATAAATTTATGTAAACCCAATTTCCCTTAATATTTTCTCTTAATATTTTTTATTTTCTTGCAGGTAACTGGGAGTCATTCGTAAAGAGCTAAGTAAACCGGAGACAGGTGCGTAAATCTATTCGGTATATCTTTCAAGCTATTAAGAT
>NC_051416.1:30315671-30315829 GCF_015228065.2 Penaeus monodon
TAATAGAGAATAGATAGAATAGATTTTTCAGATATTTCACAGATGCGAAGAAAAACGAATACTAAGAAAGAAAAAAAAAAAACAGAAGATAACGAGGAAAAATAAAACAACCACGATATTAACTAAAGGCGAACAATGACAACAGTACTTTCAACAAA
>NC_051416.1:30316298-30316448 GCF_015228065.2 Penaeus monodon
CAAATCCAGGGAACAAGACCAGTGCGGCCTATGTTTTTTCTTCTTGTCGGATGCGTGTGGATGGATTACATTTGCCTCGTTTTCTCGGATCACTGGCGCTGCCTTTTACTCTTCTCGGATAAGTGTTCCCCTGAGGATGAGCTTGCGTAC
>NC_051416.1:30316752-30317938 GCF_015228065.2 Penaeus monodon
ACGCATGCATCGGAAAACGAAGCAGGAAGCATCAGAACACACCCCGAGGCGCTTCTTTACGGCGGGTGTCTGAGATAAGGTCATCAAAGGTTCCCACACTTTAGGGGATCAGATAAGTTCAGTGTAAAGAAAACGGGACGGTAGGAGAGAAAGGAAAGGAGGGGAAGAGAGGGAGAGTAAGAAATGGAGTGGGGTGAGAAGGAGATAAAGAAAGGGAGAGAGGGAAATATAGTAAGGGAGTGAGAGAGGATCATGGGGAGAGGAAAGAAAGGGAGAGTAAGAAAGGGAGAGAGATGAGAGGGAGAGAAAGAAAGGGGATGGGAAAAGAGGATGAGGGAGAGGAAGAAGGGAATACGAGAGTGAGGGCGAAGAAGAGAGGGTGAAATAAAAAAGAGAGGGAAGAGAGGGACACAGAAAAGGAGAGGGGAGAGAGGGCAAGAAAGAAAGGGATAGGGAAGAGAGGGAGAGCAAGAAAGGGAGAGAGAAGAGAGAGAAAGGGTGAGAAAAGAGGAGATACGACATTGAGGGTGAAGAAGAGAGGGAGAGAAAGAAATGGAGAGGGAAGAGAGGAAGAGAGAAAAGAGGTAAAGGATAAGGGGTGGGAGGAAAAGGAGGTGCGATAATGGATGATGAGGGAAAAGAAGAGAGAGAGAGAGAGAAAGAAAAGGAGAGTTAAAGAAAGAGTAAGGGAAGAGAAGGGGATACGATAGAGAGGGAGAAGAGGAAGGGAGAAAAAGAAAGGGAGAGGGAAGTGAGGGAGAGGTGAGGAGGAGGGAAGAGAAGGGGATATGATAGTGAAGGGAAAGAAGAAAGAGAGAAGAGAGGGATTGGAAAGATTAGAAGAAACGAGAGCAGCATTACAGAACCGAAAAAAATAAAAAGAAGGATAGGAAGAAAGGGCGATAATCTCCTTTCTACAGAACGACATACGGAAGGAAGTTAAGGCGAAGAAATGAAAAATAGGAAACACGGCACAGGGAAATAGGCGAAACTGGAATAAAATAAAGAAACGCGAGCTAAAAATACAAAAATATAAATAGAAGATAAAAGTAGAAAGGAAGAAAAGAATTACACAAGGTAAAAACACTGAAATAAAATGAAAAACAGAGTTGCAAAGGGGGAAGGGAAACAATAGACAAAAGTAAAAATAAGAAAACGGGAATTGTATAGAAGGAAAGAAAACTGT
>NC_051416.1:30318107-30318765 GCF_015228065.2 Penaeus monodon
GGCCATGATATCAAGGACGCTAGATCTTGGCAAGCACCCAAGACGGTCCTGCATCACGGGAGGCGCTCCGGAGGAAGAGGGGGCTCGCTGGAGTAGAAGGAAGAGGGACTCGGGCGTGGAAAGGAGGGGCGGGGCGTGGGAAGGAGAATTGGGGGGGGGGGGGAAGGAGGGAATTGGGGGAAGGGGGGGTGGGGCGGGTTGTGGGAAGGGGGGATTGGGGGGGAGGGGCGTGGAAAGGAGGGACTGGCGGATAGGGGGACGTCGAAAGGAAGGACAGAGGGGAGGGGCGTCGAAAGGAGGGACTGATGGGAAAGGCGTGGAAAGGAGGGACTAGCGGATGGAGGGGCGTGGAAAGGACTAGGGGGAGAGGAGAGGAAGGCCCGCAGGACAGAGGGTCGAGTGCATGGGAAAGGAGAGAGACTGGTGAACGAGGAAAAGAGGAAGCGATGAGGGCGAAAAGTGTGGAAAGGAAAACTGAGAAACCCGGGGGGGGGGGATAGGAGGTCCAGGGGGACGCCGAGGATAGAAGGCACCGGGCAAGGGGGAAGCGGAAGTACTCGGGGCTGGAGAGGATGAACTATAGAGAGATGAAGTACTGGGGCGTGATAGAGGGGAGCTAATGATGCTCGGAGGGCGGGAGGCTGGGTGTGTGAATGAC
>NC_051416.1:30319182-30319417 GCF_015228065.2 Penaeus monodon
ACATTTTAAGTAGGAGACTCGAACGAAAGAAAAAATCTCCTCTAAAATATGACGAGCGGGCGATGGTACAAGATGATATTGCCGAGTGATGCAAAGTGTAATAAGATACGGGCGAGTAAGGAAGCTGTGATAGGGGCGAGCGCGAGTGGGGTGTAGAATGACGGTAGAAGCTTCGAGAGACTATAAACCGCGGGGCTTGTGTGCTTTGTGTTTGAGCTGGGACGAGCCATGAGCT
>NC_051416.1:30319751-30320050 GCF_015228065.2 Penaeus monodon
ATTATCTCCCATTAACGGAAGGTAAAGTACAAGAGGAGATCGAGAATAAAACGAAGGGAAGGAAAAAAATCGAAGGGGGATAGTAAAGGAGGAGGAACGAAGGAAAGAGAAAGGGAGAATGAAAAGGAGCAATATGGAAAAGGGGAGAGGAATAGAAGGAATATGCGTAGAAGAAAGGAAAGAAAATCAAGAAGAATGAATAGGTGGAAGAGACGTAGAGGATGGAGTAGGAGAACGAGAAAAGGAAAATAGGAGTAAAATGGGGGATGGAAGAGGATTAGAAGAAGAAAACGGAAGCA
>NC_051416.1:30320157-30320738 GCF_015228065.2 Penaeus monodon
AACAACGAGAAATCAAACGAAAAGAGAGAAAACAGAAGTGCATACGAGCAAAAATTCCAGAGATGAAGGGGAGGGAAAGATAAAGAAGAGAGTCGAAGACGAGAATAAGGAAGGTGAATAGATGAGGGGTTTTCGGGCCAACGGAAGAGGGAATGCAAGGGATAATAGGATAATAAATTGGGCGAAGGAAGGCAAGGGAAGAGAGAAGGGGGCAGGGCAGTGCGAGGAGGAACTGGGCACCTTTGACCTCGTTAGTGTGACCTGCAGAGCGTCTTTCCCTTCCTTTTCGTTTTCTTTTGTTTTCTTTCTTCTTATTCTTCTTATTCGTTTTTTTCTTCTTTTTGCATTTATTCCTTCTTTTTTACTTCCTTTTTCTTTTCTTTCTTTATCTCCGTATATGTATTTTTTTCTGTTTCTTTCTCCTCTTTCTTTTTTTTTCTGTCTTCGTTTCTCTTCTTTTAGTTCGGAGCTTGGATATCTGTCTTCAGCCAGGTTCTTACATTATCATTTTTCTCTGCCTTTTTTCTCTGTTTCTTCTTCTCCCTTCTTTCTCCTCAGCTCAGTTTCTGGAATTCCGTCTC
>NC_051416.1:30320862-30321398 GCF_015228065.2 Penaeus monodon
GTCTGGTGACACATTTTGTTCTTATTTTTCGTTTGTGTTTCCTTTATTGCTTTTCTTTTTTCTCCTATTCTGCTTCAAAACTTGCATATCTTTCTTAAGGTCATTTATTACATTTTCTTATTTCTTCTTGCTTCTTTGTTCGTATATTTTCAAGTATAGTTTTATCTTCTTTTTTTTCTTCATTTTTCCGTTTTCCTCTTTTAGTCCGAAGCTAAGAATTTTTCTTTTCTCTTTCTCTCCCTCTTTTCTGTCAATTTTCTACACTTCTTTTTCATCTTTCCTTTGATTTTCTCTTTCTTTCTTTTTACCTATGTTTTCCTATACCGCCCTTTCTATTCTCTTTCGCCAAATATAATTTCTTCCTCTTTGTTTCCTGCTTCCATTCTCCCATTTCATTATAAAAACCGAGATAAGAAGGAGAGAGGTAAAAAAAATGAGATGAGGAAGCAGTTGTCATGGGATAGTATTGCCAGGTGCAGATGGACGGCTATCATAAGCGAGAATCTGCTTCTCAGATTTCGTATGTGCGATTCATC
>NC_051416.1:30321662-30321840 GCF_015228065.2 Penaeus monodon
ATCGTTCTGTTTTTTTCCTCATTCTCTTTCGTCTAATCCTTTCCACGCAATTTTCGTCTCTGCTTTCAGCAAATGGTAAAACTCCGCCATTATTATGCATTGTGTGTTACTTTTAGGAGCCCGTTAATGTTATTGTCTTGGCGAGTTTTGCATCTGTGTTTATCTCTTTCTCTTCCTG
>NC_051416.1:30321897-30322351 GCF_015228065.2 Penaeus monodon
CCATATGCTGTATGTTGTTTTTATTTAGATCTACCCTCGTTAGATTTTTTTTATTGCCATTTATTTTGATCGCATAATACTTGTTGATACATGTGTGCTTTGTTATTCATTCATTCATTCACTTAGTGTCCCCCTTTTCCTCTTTTCCCTTATACTATTTTTGTACTCAACAGCACATATAATCGTCAAAGTCCCCTACCCTTACTCGTGCAACAACAGCTGTAACATTTTCTGTTATTTTATGAAACAATAACACGGAGAGGGGAACATTCTTTTGACATTTGACAGGACAAGCATTTAACTCCGGAACGGCATCACATAGGTCAGCGCGCCTGCTGTGCCGTCTCCCTCTCCTGCCGCAGGGGGGCGTGCGGCGCAGGCCAAAGGGCGCAGCCGTGAGCGCAAGGCTTAGAAGTGCCGCTGATACTCGTGTATTCTGTTTTTTTTTTTTTGT
>NC_051416.1:30325258-30325474 GCF_015228065.2 Penaeus monodon
GCAACTCATACAGTCAGGAAATGGCAAGACATTTTCTGTTATTATTTGACCAGGCAGACTGGACAAATTAAAGGCAAACATTGAGCCGGTGCCACACGGGGTCCCGGGGCCTCGTGTGGGAAAGAAGGGGTTGGGGGGAGGTAGGGGGTAAGTGGTATTATCACACCTTCACACTTCTTGCATGAATTTTTTTCTTTGTTTTATCTATTAATTTTG
>NC_051416.1:30325531-30326478 GCF_015228065.2 Penaeus monodon
AAGCTCTAGAGATATTTTTTTTTTATGACTGTCGTATCTGTAGATTTTTTTCCTCATTAAAATAAATGAGTGAATAAATATTGTTTTGTAGACGTTTCTGTTCGTTATGTAGATTATTGAAACGCATTTATGTTATTATGCATTGTCCCGTTATTGTGCTTAGTATTAAATATGATTGCATAAATCAAAGCGAGATTGTGAAATGTGATAATCAAAAAGACATTCGCAATTTCATGCAAGTCAACCCCATTCAGTCATAAATTATGTGGCGTGAAAACTCCGCGGGAAAGAGGCGCCACATTTCATTACCTTGCTATAGTTCGAAATGCTAGCACACCGACCAGAATTGTCGATATTTGAAAGAAAGTTTGTTTCTCTCTTTGATTTATTAATTATAAGGATCATGATATAGAAACAAAAAATTATATAAATGATGTAGACAAAATTGATAATGATTAGGATATCAAAGAGCATGAAAAGGTAGGAACAACAGAAAAAATAAAAGAAAAAGCAAGAAGGAAAACGTGAATACTGATAATGGAATAAAAGATTTAAAGTGAAAAAACAGAGGAAAAGAGAAAGATAAGAAAGCAAGATAATATACCTACCAGAAGAGAAGATAAGAGAAAATACATCAAAACAGATATAAGACATGGAAATAAGCAATAAAAAGACAATAACATATCAGTTACTTTAACATAGAGGGGAAAGAAAATATGCAAAGGACAGATGTACATATCCTGTAGTGAAAACATAAACGTGATACAATCTGCATTGTGAATGGTACAAAGTAGCTTCCTAAGTAGACTAGAAGTGAATAAATGAAGGTTTTATGTTCCTCATACTTGTCGTTTAAAGAGCGCCTCACGTTGTTTATTCCACTTTCTCTTTCTCTTTCCTTTCTGAGTCTAAGGTCTGGTCACTCAATTATATACATTCGTAATCAC
>NC_051416.1:30326940-30327162 GCF_015228065.2 Penaeus monodon
TCAATTATTTACGCATGGCGTCATCAGTTTAGATTGCTGCTGGGGATGACATCATATGAATCATATCACTGTCATTACACGCCACTAGTGGGTTTATAATATTCACATTCGATATCCTAATCACCATAAGCAGCGCGTGGCGGTGTTGCATCTCACAATGTAATTAGGACAAGCTTTCCGGTTGTGTTTCGCGCTGTCTGAACACAGCTTATGGATTGTGAA
>NC_051416.1:30328336-30330600 GCF_015228065.2 Penaeus monodon
TTCATTGTGCCATTCTTTACTTCTTCGTATTTTTGTCTTTGATCACTGACAGTTGAAGCTTATCGCCAGCAGGGATTTTTTTTCACTGCATCCTCGCCACTTGTCACTGTAATGTCTATAATGTCAGTTAATGAAAACTATGTAATCAAGTGAAATGTCTGAGTCATGAGAAAGCTGTCAGACTGTAGACGTCAGCTAGTGTAAACTGTCAGGCAGGAACAATGTCTGTTCCAGTCAGCGGTGACTTGCTCCACTCAACAGCAGGGAGGGTTACATGAGGTCAGATGTTAGTCAATCTCTGCAACTTGAATTGGTATCCTTTGCGGTAATTCTAGACTATGACTGCGTGTCGAGATTCATCCCTGTCCGTCTGTGTGGATGACAGAGTGCGGATGACTCCCACAGCGTTTTTGGATGAGGCAGTGTCTGAATGGTTGTGTCTGTTCATGGAATCTCCTGCCTGGATATAAATGATCGCGCGGTGAGCGTTTGTAAAGCGAATAATAATGATATCCATTACGGGACAAAACACAAAGTGACTAACATTTCTGTACCGATGCCAGTCCAGGAATATCGGTCACAGAGTAATGCGCCGTGTGGCACCTCGCCGGAAGGGTTTGAATCCTTTGCGTGCGTCCTACCTTTTTCCCTGACACTCACGGAAACACGGAGTTTGCGACCTTGGTGTAGGTGTGCCAAAGGTAAAAAATCGTATACCGCAGTTAATTCTCTATACAGCCTAAAGAGAATGAGATACAAACGATCTTATCTTCCTTATGCGTTGGGGCGGGAGTCATCTAACAGCAGCACCCTTGTCGATCTCCGCGCCTGGACACGGGCCAAGAAATGCAGTTAAGTAAATTGTTAACCTTTTTAGGGACACTCGGTAACGGTGGGAGGCCTTACCTTGTTCCTGATTTATTGCACCACCAAAACCACGATAGCGATGTGACGACGTACCATCGACATCAGCGCAGTAGCCATATGGAAAAAAAGACATTAATGATGCAATTATGGAAGCGCTACAGACCCCGCTGTCAGCCGGATCCATGTCAGGGAGACAGACACAGCCGCCACAGCCATAAGTTCCCAAAGCTTTATGTCACCACAACAATACTATCAACTGAGCCGATGCTGCAGGGCCAGAGTGCCACCAACCATCACAGTTATGAGAGCGAACTAACACAATTATCAAGATCATGTACATAATTCTGCCACAGATGTGTTTTTGGTATTTATGGCCCTATTTCCACTTGCACGCGCTGTCAATCGTGTGTCTACTCTTGCTCTGCCAGCTGTAGGTGTGCGTTTCTGCCTGTCATTGCCCCGTCCTGAAAGTGGCAGCTCTTGGTACCACTCGTAATACAGCAGTCTGTGATCTTGTGATTTAGCTTATTATTTTATTTTTTTTCTTATTCACTGAGTTGTCGAAACTTTCTTTCTCAAATTCTGTAAGCTGTTTCAGCGTCTGACTCACTGATAATGTTCTGTTCTGTTTGAGATCAACGTTTTCCTTCCTTATTCTTTTAAAATCATGGCTATCCATGACTTTCCTCCCGGAACCCATGATACTTACAGATGTTAACTTTGATAAAACAAAAATGTTCTACTTGTATGATATATATGCCCATAATTTTATCTAGGCATTCGGTTGATATTTTATCATGTCCACCAAATAGTGCATATTCTGTAAAATTTGCCGACGAAATAAACGTGTGTGTATTTTTCCTGCAAGTTCTTATACTCTTACACTGTTTCCTTTCTTGAACATTTCTGGAACCTTCAGTGGATTGCCCTTTTACTGAATTAGATCTTAAACCTGTGTGTCGATACATAAACCATCATTTACGCCTGGATTTTAGTCCCGTTTTTATTATCGAAATTCATACTGATTCTATTGTTCTTTTGTCATAAATGACAAGCTATCATGTCCGTTACTTTGCACAATTCGAGATAATTGCTAAAAAAAAAAAAAAAAGGAGAATATTGTTTTGTTGTCTCTGGTGTACCACACTGTCAATAATGGCTACAAAGTATTTACAAACTTTAAGTATTAAGTGAATATTGAACATGGAATCGATTTCCACATATTCTAAACATGTATTCGTACGAGCCTAAGTCTCATTCTAAAAAGCACGTGGAAGATCTTAAAAGGAAATAAGTTTGCCATAAAAAGAAAAGTTTGGTCGTGGAATGTTGTCTAGGACATAATAGTGTTACTTTTGTTACAATTTTTTTTTTTATTATTACTTTCTCCCAGCTAA
>NC_051416.1:30330741-30331056 GCF_015228065.2 Penaeus monodon
TAATTTTTTCTTAGTTTTGTGAACCTGGAAATGAAGCTCACACGCATGTTAGAGGTATTGCCGAAGACTTATTTCAAGACACACATCAAGACACTCGCGCGATCTCATTAAGGAAGACACCCAGCCTGTTTTCAGTCTTTTTCGAGGCTGAGCGAACATAAACGAATGACAAGGCAACGCACAATTTTAATGACCATGGCGGTGGGGACCATTATACTCACGGAACTGAATATAAAAGTTAAATGAGTTTATGAAAATAACCCGTATTTTCCAGCAGTCCACTCTCTCGAAGCAGCGGACTGTGTATATATATAT
>NC_051416.1:30331186-30331367 GCF_015228065.2 Penaeus monodon
CTTAACGTGCGTACATGCATTTGGGCTTCCAAGTGTATACGTATGCGTGTATATGTTTATTCACTTATCTATTCTTCTATATATTTATCATATCTTATTCACATACATATCTATTTACATAGAAATCTCAGCCACCGATCCCGGAACCTGCTCCCGCGTCGCAGCCAACAAGTACCGTGCC
>NC_051416.1:30331474-30331858 GCF_015228065.2 Penaeus monodon
ACAAAGCGAAGTCACGAGGGACGCCTTGAGGTCGACTCGCCTCCGGAAGTTCACTCGCCCCAACGGCGTCATCGGGGCAGAAAACCTTCGAAAACCTGCCTCAGTGTGAAGCGTTATCGGAGCTGCATCTCGCAAGACTGGAGATTACGCCCCGCCTACGCCGCCCGAGATACTTGCGACTGGCTTTTCCTAACTTTTACATTTATGTAACGGCTGCTTCTCGTGAGCTTTGGGTTTGCCGATGTTGTTCGAGAGCTTTTGCATTTAGGTAGTTTTTTTTAAGGGGGGGGGGCAATGTTCTAGTAACGATGAGATTTTGTTATCTGGCGTATCGAATGCCCCCTCTTTTCCCTCTCCACTCCTCTTTTTGTTTCCTGTTCTCTA
>NC_051416.1:30331923-30332080 GCF_015228065.2 Penaeus monodon
CTTTCTCTCTCTCTTTTTCTTACCTTCTACTTTTCTTCACAACATCCATCTCTCTCCTTCTCAAACTTCTTCCTCCTCCCCCTCTCTCTCTTTTCCCCTTCTCCTTCCTTCTGTCTTCCTCTTTCTCGTTCTCTATCTTCCTTCTCCTTCTTCAATG
>NC_051416.1:30332126-30332722 GCF_015228065.2 Penaeus monodon
CCCCCCCCATTTTTTCTCCATCCCCCTCTCCCTGTCTTCTCCCCTATTCCATTTTTATCTCCTTCCCTAATCACTCTCTCTCTCTCTAATCTCTTTCTTCCCTCTCTCTCTTCCTCACTCCCTATTCCGTCCAGCTATCCTCCATTCCATTCCTCGCCCTCGTTCTTTCTTCTCTCTCTCCCTTCTCCCCTTACTTCCTCTCTCCTCAGTTTTCCTCCTTCCCCTCTCCTTCCTTTCACCGACTTTCACTTCTTCCTATTCCTTCCTCCTCCTCCCGCTCTCTCTCCCTTTTACCTTCCCCCATCCTCCTTCCCGTCTCTTCCCTCTTCCCATATTCTAACTTTTTTATTCCTTCTTCTCTCTTATTTTGTTGAGTTCTTCCCTCATCCTCCGCCTCTCTTCCCCTTTTACCTTCTCAACCATCCTCCTTCTTCCCTCCACCTCTTCTACTTCATCCCATTCCTTTTTCTTCCCTCTTCCTTTCCTCTCCCCTTTCTCTCCTTTCATCTTTTCACCATCCTCTTCCCCGTCTCCTCCCACTCCCTTTCCTCTACTTCTTCCCAATCCTTCTTCTTCTTCTTACTTCCCGAGTCTTC
>NC_051416.1:30332778-30333007 GCF_015228065.2 Penaeus monodon
TTGGACCCAGACATAAATATGTTTGCCAGGGAGAGGAGAGATTTTCATTTCGCATCCCTAGCGTGGCGGGATATTTTTACGTCTGTTTAGCCTCCCCGCTGAAGTCAAGGCTGTAATCCTGGTCTTACTCCTGTAAACCTCTGCTGCAAAATTCATCATTCACTTCTTTGGCACATATATTTACATTGTCGAATAATTGCAGTTTAAAGACACCCTCTTCGTGAAACTG
>NC_051416.1:30334936-30335881 GCF_015228065.2 Penaeus monodon
GTTTTGTTTTTAATGTTTTGAAGTAGAGTTCCTCTCTGACGAAGAGACGTCCCAACAATCACAGCCGTAAAAATCAGAACGTCTTTCTCAGCGTAGTCCGAGCCACTGTAATACAAGAGGCAACGACACCTTTAGTGGGAAAAAAGACATAAAAACTTTCGAAGGCGTAGACGTTAACAATGGAACACAAAATCATACGAGGTCATAATGTTGCTTCGCCTTCTATAAACCTGCTGTTTACTCTGCTGTTTCCGAGTCAACAGTGCCCCTGCAAATGTCATCATCAGCAGCAAAGCCATCATCTATATCAACTGTATTGTCATCGTTGCCTTTAACAACAGCAGTAATAACAGAGGCCTCACCACATAGCCTAAGGTATGAGCAGAGCACCTCCTTACTGTCTGCAACGGCGAAGGTACGGATGAACATGAAAGTTTATCCATAATATAGCTTATAAAAATACATTTCACGCTAATGCAGAACTTGTAGTTCGTAGATATCGGTTACATATAACCGAACGGAGCTTTCTAGGCGATTTTGCTGAAATTGACTTCGCATCGGCACGGTCTAAGTTTCAAAGTATCGGACTTAAGCGTGGTGATAGTATACTTACTTGCTTGTTGTTATCTCTGGTTATCCACCATCCCCTTAATTATATTTACCGTCTCTCTTCGTACAAAAGAATGTTGTGTCTTCCCGTGCGACTACATCTATTTCTGTACACTTCAAATCATTATACGCCCACATTCGATACCTGATCTACAGAGAAAATTCCAACGCCTTTGTGACGAACGGGAAAGCAGCGTTGCCATGACCACTGCGCCTACACCTAACTGCATCAACTGACTCGCTTGTTCGCTCTCTCGCGGCCGTCATCCCGGCCTCGAATCAGGCGTTCGCTGCCTTCAGTCGGCTGCCGCCTGGCTCTTTGTCTTACAAATGGCT
>NC_051416.1:30336647-30337008 GCF_015228065.2 Penaeus monodon
GGGATATTACGTTGTGTAGGACTACCACAACGATAACATGAGGCTGTCACGCCACCCTCGCCTTATCACTCTTGCAAGCCATCAACCTCCGTTCCTAAACCACATGGACATTAATCAGTTGCTTGCATTAGCACCGAAATCTCTTTCAATCCCGACCAGCGTATCAAACATCAGTCCCCTTATTCTCTGCCAACCGTCGTCGTCACCGCTGCCAACACCTCTTCCATCACCTTTCACATCCATCGCCACGCGTCATCACTTGCTCCGTCACAGGCATACCTTAATAATGCAGCCATTACTTTGCATCTCTGACGAAGACGTGGCCGGGGCAGGATGATTGCCCGAGGCGCTGAGCTGGGTC
>NC_051416.1:30337057-30337134 GCF_015228065.2 Penaeus monodon
AGAGTGGGAAAGAAAAGAGAAAGAATAAGATATTGAGAGGGAAAGGTATTTTAGGGGAAGAGAGAGGGAGAGGGAGG
>NC_051416.1:30337538-30337711 GCF_015228065.2 Penaeus monodon
CCACAAAATTCTCAAATGATACGCATTGAGCGAAAGTAGCAAAGTGCCTCCAAAGGTACTGATTCAGGTGATTAATGACGGTTAATGGAATCCTGTTTAAGATTCCATAAACATGACTCCGCCACCAGCTTAATGGCAACGCCAGCATATATCAACCGGCGGTAAGGGGTGTA
>NC_051416.1:30337738-30338360 GCF_015228065.2 Penaeus monodon
GAACGGATAATGGGCGTATATGGGGAAGGTGAATACAGAGGGAAGAGGAAAGTTGATATCCAAAATGTAGATATCAGGAAGAAAAATATGAATCAGTTTGGTGGAACAGAAAATTCGACAAAATCAACGGGGAATGAAGGAGGAAGAGTAGCGGAAAGGATGGATATAGTGGGGTGGGAGTAGAGGGGGAGAGGGGCATGGAGGAGGTAGAGAGGGAGGGAGGGAGGCCGGCAGAGGGAGGAAATGGAGGGGAGAGAGCGAAGGGTGGAGGGTCGAAAGGCTGGCCAGGAGCGGGAGAGAGTGGAGTGGAGAGGGAGAGGCCTGGAGAGAGGGGAATAGAGGTGAGAGAGGGAGTAGTGAGGGAGGGAATGGAGGGGAGAAAGGGAGTAGAGAGGGAGGGAATGGAGGGGAGAGAGCGAGAGGGCAGGCGGAAAGGGAGACCCGGAGCGGGTGAGAATGGAGGGAAGAGGGAGAGCGGAGGTTGAAAGAGGGAGTGGAGAGGGAGAGGCCGGGAGGGGTGAATGGAGGGGAGAGAGGGAGCAGAGGGGTGGAGGGAGAAGAGGAAGAAAGGCAGGGAGAGGGAGAGAGGGAGTGGAGGGAGAGAGGAAGAAACATATAATGT
>NC_051416.1:30338532-30339614 GCF_015228065.2 Penaeus monodon
ACAGTAGGAGAGGGAACCGAGGGAAGCGGGAAGTAAGCTCCGGGGCGAGAGGACTAACGATGATCACTTTAGTTATCTTCGCAGGCCGCCAGGGAGAGTGCGGATAGGTCAGGAGAGGGAAGTGCGGGCGTGATAAGAGAGGAGAGAGAGAAAAAAAAGGATAACTCGAATAATACATGAACCTTCAAGATAAGTTAAGCTGCTCAGGCCGTAAGTTAACCGTATGTGACTTTATTGTCCGGCCAGAATACTGGAACTTTGCCAACCACTCGCGTTTATACCGACTCAGCCGCCGCGTCCCCTGACTGGAACTTCCAGCAGAGCCAGTTGGCTGAGCTGGGATGCGTGGCCGGCCCTTCGGAAATGCGTGTTAGTCTGTTGTCTCAGGGATTCGTGGAGATTCGTGTTTGTCTGTTCTCTCAGGGAGTCATGCTCAGCTGTTACCACGGAGATTCGTGTTCGTTTGCCATGTCGGGGATTAGTATTCAGCTGTTTTAGGTATTTGTGCTCAGCTTTTCGGGAATTCGTGTTCGGCTGTTGTTTCAGGGATTCGTGCTCAGCTGCTATCACGAAGATTCATGTCCTACCTTTGTTTTATCTAGCATCTCGAGGATTCGTGTTCGGCTGCTGCTTTATGGATGCATGTTCAGCCGTTATCTAGAGGATTCGTGCGGTTTCAAGTATTTTGTATCCATCTGTTTTCTCGGCGATTCGTGTTTGTCTGTTGTTTCGGGGAATCGATTGTGGCTATTGTCTCGAAGACTAATGCGCGTCCGTTGTTACATGAATTCGTGTCCGTGCGGGTTTCGTGTTCCGCTCTTGCAGGGATTCGTTTTTGGCGATGGTTTTGGTGGTTCCTCTCTGTTCAGCTTTGGTCTCGGGGATTCGTGTTCAGCTGGTTTGGGGATCCGTGTTTGTTTCGTGCTTGTTTTCGTGTTAGTGTGTTGTCTCAGAGATTCAAATTAGTTAGCACAGGAAATTAATTCACGCAACCTTCTGATGGTGTTTGTATGGTATATTATTCCGTTTATGCATATCTTAATGTGTATAGGTGTACGTTTGTGTATTTTGTATGAATGCAA
>NC_051416.1:30339671-30342079 GCF_015228065.2 Penaeus monodon
GGGCAGCATTTAATGAAAATTATTGCTTTTGAAACTCTTGACTATCATATAAAATCTAGGTTTCTCATATTTGATGATCACTCAATACTTATATAGAAGAACCATTTAATAATCATTTAGAAGAGACGATTACAGAACATTCAGACGGTTATGCGAACCAGCTCATGCGGCGTGTCCGAAAAAGTGCTCACCATTTGTGTCCGGCTGCTCTCTGGGGGATCCATTTTCTGCTGTTGTCTTGAGGATACGTCTGTTCAGCTGCTGTCTAAGGGATTTGATGTTCAGTTGTTGTCTCGTGTTCGCCTGTTATCTTAGTGATTATCTGTAGATATTCGGGTGTTCAACTGTTGTCTCTGGGATTCGTGTTCATAATAGTCTTTCTTAATGTAATCTTGGGTATTTATTTTGTTTTGCCCTGGTGATTTTCCTTTTTCTTTTTTAAGAGGGATTTGTAATCGGATATTTATAGGATTCGGTGCTGGATGTTTTCAGGAATTTCAGGATTCTGTGATCGGCTCTGCCTCTTCGGAGCCTTGGCTTTGCATTTATATACATTCTTCGTAAACGTTTCACAAATTTCAGAAATTCGCTGTGTTTACGCGGCCATGAATTAAAGTTTACGCAGCCATGAATTAAAGCCTGTCGAAGGTACAAACACAAGTGATCCAGCGTTAAAAGTATAAAGCCATTTGTCACTGGCGCACCAGCATCCGAACGGAGGCCGGCCACAAGTCTTCCCGCGCTGGCTCCTCGCCGATGCTTTTATGTGCACCAGTGAAGATGAAAATTAAAAATTAGAGAGGCCATAAAACACCCAAAGAGGCGTAAGGAAGCACTGACTCATGGCATTGACTCATAAGTCATGTCGTTTTATGGCATGTGAATAGAAAAATTATAAAGTGCAAGTGTTTTCATCCACTACTGATTATCATTATTGTTTTTTTTTTTTTTTATAAATGCTGTGTTCGGGCAAATATTTTATATACCTACATTGTCTTCCGTTAAACTTCAAACGTGGTCTAAAGGAATCCAAAATCCATTGCTGAGATCTCGAAGAAATTTTCTAACATAATCCTGCATCTCAAACTGCGGAAATTTTCGAGAGTAAAAGTCAGTTTAGCGAGAATAACAACTTGGCTCTTTTTTTTTCTGCCGACTGAGAGTTGCGAGTCGCTGATGGCCAATGTTAAATTCATATTTCAACCATTAGCTTAGAGAGTTGGCTCGTAATGGTAACTCATGGGAGATTCCGCTCCAGGATCTTTATTGCAGCTCACCATCACCCTCCTTCCTACGCCGTCCTCACTTCCTTGCCTCCTTCACGCTGGCTCCCCCTCCTTTGTTCCTTTTCCCCTTATCTCCGCGTCTTCTTCCCTGCCCTTCGCCTCGTCCCTTATCTGGATGTTGTCGTTCTCCGAGTCTTCTTTCCTCTTTTTATCTCCAGCTTCGTTCTGCAACTCCCTCGGCTTTGTCTTTCATCGTGTTCTTGATATTTTCTTTCCGTCTTTGTTCTCATAATACCTGTTTCGCATTTTTCTCGCATCTCATTACATTTATCTCGTCTACCCATTCCCCTGTTCACACACATACACCGAAGCTGTTCTTTCAACACTTTCATTGCTTTCATCCTCGCACTTTTCTCCATTTTTATCAGCCATATTTTCGCACCGTTACGTTCCTACTGTGTCATCATAGCATTGTACATCTCAATATGTCGGTTACATCTACTGAGATATCCTTACTAGTACCACTCGCGCCATCTTAGCATTGCGTTGATTAGTCCTTTAGGTGAGATCACACCATTTTGGCATTTTATTTACGCCAGGCATAACTGCGTCTAGAATGCCTTCCTTCCCATTACCGCTCGCGCCAATATAGCATTCTGTAGCATAGCATTTCGGGCGCGTCTAGTGTGAATTCCATCCCAGTACCACTCGCGCCATTTCTGCTGCGTCTTCTCAGATCACCGAGTCTTTTTTTACAGCCTTGCTTCCCCCTGGCTGCGTCTGCCTCCTCGTTATGTCGCCCTCCTTCATTACGGTGCTTCCTGATTCGTCCGTAATGCTTCCTTTCCTGAACAGTGTGCCCCAAGTCTTGTGTGTGTGTTTTTCCAGGCCATTATCCTTATCTGCGCTCATCTGTTTCCGTGTGCAGAGTGTTTTCCCGTGTGATAGCATAGACAGCATCCAAGGGACAACAGAGAGCAGAATGATTTTAGTCGCTAAAAGTATGCTAAATTATTTAGCATCTAAAGTGGAGTATTCTCTGGTCTGCCTTAATGATGAAGGTTTGAATGTACACTCTCAAAAAAATTAGAAATCATTTCAAGTATAATTTTTATGCTGGATAATACATCAGGTGTGGAAGGGGTTTGGCTTATTTGAAGACTATGATATTATACTGCTAAA
>NC_051416.1:30342186-30342962 GCF_015228065.2 Penaeus monodon
ATATCTTCATGTGCGTGACATATTTATACTGGTATAAGTCTGTGCATGAACACATGTGATTGTTTGCCTTTGTTTAACTACATCCCCACTTGCAGCTATATCTCCCTCCTCCCTTCCCTCCCATCCTCTAGGGCTTCCACTTTATGCATTATACACTAAGGTATCACTTGATTTAATCGTCGCATCAACTATCAGATGATATGAAGAAGATATTACGATGGCGTTGAAAGAAGCAATATCGTAATGTTGGCAGCAAAGTTACCATGCTGAGGAAAGGCGAGTGAACGAGCCTGGAAGAGGGGGAAGAGAGATAACGTGGAGCAAGATGATACGTTACAGGATGATGAAAGAAGAGTGAACGTGAGGTAAGCTTGAACGTGAAGTCAGAATGTACATGGAATAAGACCGAATGTGAAGTAAGACTGAACGTGAAAAAAGACAGCGTGAAGTAAGACCAAACGTGAAATAAGACTGAACGTGGGGGAGGGTGGGGGGTTAAGATTGATCGTGAAGTCAGATTTAACGTAAGGTTATGTGACGCGAACCCGTGATGCAGGAATGCGTGGGCGGTATGTCACAAAGCCTCGCATCACTCACAGCCGCTGGAGAGGCGAAATGGTGAAGCAAATGTGACTGGGCCGAGATGGAATGGAGGGCCAGCGAACGGTCTAATCTGATGCATCGAAGGCTGTGTGTCTTTGTCTTTCGGTGTGTGGGATAAGATGGGATGAGATTCTATCCTTTTTTGCGTGATGTGTAATAATTTTCCTGGCTTT
>NC_051416.1:30343347-30344520 GCF_015228065.2 Penaeus monodon
TCCAGGGAACGGGCAATAGTGTGGAAGCAGATTCGAAAACCAAAGGGACGTGGGAACCTTCCTCAAAAAGGAGACGGAAACTCTCGAGTGAATTAAGACTAAGAGGAATCTAGCGAGCCACCATTACCGAAAGTTGCCCTATGTTCGCAGTTTAGTTATCCTCGGTACACCAATATCACTTCGAAGAGCGACGTGTCATATTGCAATGTATAATTGAATTCTTCATCTGCACGTAATGCAACAGCACCGTGCCAAGCCACAGTCACCCGAAACGAATTACATTTTGTTTTGACTGTAACTCAATTACGTCCTCGACAAATCAGCAAATGGAACATTTATACATATTATTTTTACAGAATATCACTGCAGTAAACTTTCAAGTATCTAATGGTAGCGGTGTGTAAGGCTGGTCTACCACGCCGGCGGGATAATGGGAAAGGGCTGAAGGCCCGACCCCAGCGGGTCAAGTCCATGCACATTCGGGATCTGAAGTATGGTGTGGGCGGCCTTGATGACTGGGGCATTGTGGGAACTGCAGTAAATTCAAATTACAAATTCCGGTTAGTCGTTATAAATAGCAAATTATTATAGGTAAGTCATATTAAGCGTTGTCGTTTTATAAGCAGATGCAGGAATATATTTTTGAAAACAGAGATAACTCTAGTATTTCGTTTCCCATCGTGGTATCGATACTTACTCTAAAAATATATTTTTATATCCGTTTATACAGCAGCGTGGCAGGAAGATTTGAGGGTGCACTTATTTGACGTGGTCTTCAATCAGAATTACTGACACTGACAGGAAATAACAAGGAGGTTATTGTTACCTTAATTTTGCGCAGGATTTGCATGGATGCTGACATTCGCTCTGGATATATCGAGATGCTGGCGTGGCGGGCGAAGCAAAGGTCCGATATGAAACAGAACACATCGAAATAGCAGCGACACATGCCGTTCTCCGATACGCTGACGTAACGCGGCCTCACGGCAAGGGAATTGTTAAAAAGCCCAGGACTCTCCAACCTTCTGACTGAATGACTGCCACGCAGGCTGGTCCGGCGTCTGCGACCTCGATCGCAAACGACTGCTAATGGCGTGATATTCCGAGAATTAACGACAGATTTCCAGACACAGTTTTCCTCTTCCTTTCATCCCCCTTAAGAAATCCTGGAGC
>NC_051416.1:30344570-30344768 GCF_015228065.2 Penaeus monodon
TGTGGCACCACTGTGAACACTTGGGAGGGGGGGGGCGCTGGAGGGGGGGATGAAGCACGCCATTCTCGCCCTTGCCGACCACAGCCCTTGACGTCATCATACTGGAGTATATTGCGCGCGCGCGGACCGTTTTCTGAATGAATGCTGTAATCCCCTTCGTGAATGGATTGGCACACCAACATGCGCACATGCACAGTA
>NC_051416.1:30344787-30345216 GCF_015228065.2 Penaeus monodon
GTACTTAACCTATATGAACGTCATGAACAAGTAAATGTGCAGAGTGATTCATACACGTAAAATGTGAACTCAACATACATGGTTAGTGTTCATAAGGGATGATGCCATAAAACTGAACTGAAAAGGAGTGAGAAGCATTTTTATAATTTTCTGATCATTTTGTGATAGCTCCTCGCCCACAGAGAAACGACGCCAATCTCGGAAACCAGTCCTTACTAACTACATACCGTATAATTAAATAAAAATAAGCGCAGAGATCAAATAACGCGGGAAAAGAACCAGCGCGTGAAATTAAAAAGGAGAGATTTAAAGCCACATGTGGAATTTAAAAAGGTGTAATGAAATAAATTGGCTTTTCCATCCCCGCCACATAAAGGATTCTAGCCATAGTTTCGTGATTTTGTTTTCGGGCGTTTGGAAACTGTGCTC
>NC_051416.1:30345523-30346020 GCF_015228065.2 Penaeus monodon
TTGTGGGCTTTATTGGTGTAAAATGTGGCGAAGCGAAGGAGATACTCATGATGAGTTTCGTGCGCGGGATTGGCCTCGTCCGAATGAGGTGTGAGGCGAATGATATTTGTGAGTGAATGGGGGAGAGGAAAGGGGGAGAATCGTGACGTTAGAGAAGGTGATTTATGGGTGAGAAAAGGAGGGGAAAATCAATCTCGGTTTTGAAATGTGTTTTCATTTTTTCCTCCGGTCTTCATGGAGGCGTGTGATCACCGCAGCCATCGGGAGGGAATCAAAAGGCGTCTCTGAAGGAAAACCTGTTTTTTTTTCCTTAATATCTGCCTTTTATAAACCTCATTATCATTCCAGTTACTGAATATATCTGGGTCGTTCTGAATGATATATTGTATCTGAAAATCTTGTCCCGAAAAAAAAAGTATTCTTCATCATTTAATATTCTACGGTAATGTTCTCTCCCCTGAATCATCTAAAATAGAAAAGAAAAAAAAGAAAGTGAA
>NC_051416.1:30346108-30346939 GCF_015228065.2 Penaeus monodon
GAGGGAGGGAGAATGGAGAATGATGTTATTTTATAGCGCCTGTCTGTGCCGTTCTCCTCAACAAATGGCACCAATACGAATGGTTAAATGTTACTATCCCGGAATGTTGGCACGCCTGAATCTGTGAAGTGCTGGTAACACTGTCTCAAGAGTGCATGTTGGTATTACTTTTTCCACGCGAGTTCGTCGATGTTGCAGACGAGCTTAAACACCATCAAACCTCAAATGTAAACAAGTGTAAATATTTACACCATATACTAGAGGGCAATATTACTTAAAGGATAAAGAAAAAAATGTAACAGGATAAAAACATAGATAGAAAGACATTTGAATAAAATCTTTATTGCCATTAAATGTGGCAAAGAGCGAGACAGAAGTTGCTATCTCTTGGCGCAGGCGAACACAGATGAGAGAGTCGGAGGCAAATTGCAAGAACTGATAAATTGCTTGATAAAAATAATGCAATCATAGACACCACCTTCAGAAAGATAGGTAATGACAAAGAATAAAATGGAACAGAGAGATTACGATAGGGAGAAAAGAGATGAACTGGAGGCAAGTGCGAAAGAAACGAAGGGAAATAAATCAAGTTGAGAGAGGAGAGAGGGGCGACTCGCGTAATGATGATCCCAAAACAAGAAAGCTTATTTACACATTAGGCCGAGAGCTCTTTTTTATCACACTCCTGCCCAATAAAAGTAAAGGCGAGTTCGCACATCTCTCTGCCAACTAATTTGTCAGACGTGAGAGCAGGGCCAACTACACGAGAACTTTGCGGGCAGGAGATCTCGCTTGTTTTCCAGCTACTGTGGTTTCTCACGCACTGCCATG
>NC_051416.1:30347196-30347265 GCF_015228065.2 Penaeus monodon
TCACACGGTCGCAAAAACTTAGGCACACGCACGAATGCGCACATAATTGTGTTAAAGAAAAGAAGGAGG
>NC_051416.1:30347319-30347547 GCF_015228065.2 Penaeus monodon
GGGAGGGAAAAAGAGCAAAAGACAAAATCTAGAACCCCGTCATCACAGTGCCTGAAGCGAATATAAAGAAACCGGATAAAGTTAAAAAAGTAATGCGAACTGTGGTTACGGATTAGAGCTATATATAGACTTTAACGTCCATCTCAAAGCGTTTCACACACCATAGTCGCCATAAACCTGAGTCCTCAAGAATTACACAGCAGACGGTGTCCTTTTGTGAATAAGGCC
>NC_051416.1:30347620-30348661 GCF_015228065.2 Penaeus monodon
CCCTTCAACAGTTACATGGATCTCGTGACAGCATGGAATAAAACTAAGTTGTGCTGTTCTTAGAACCGATATTCTTTACCATACAACGTACATATCTGACTTTGTTAACAGCATGTCTTGTGTGTAATGGGAATCATAAAGCCACAAAATTTACGACTGTATGTATAGAATGAGCATGCCGCCCGTCTTTTGTTATTTTTGGAATGTATATGCAATGAAATCAGTAAATAAGCAACCTTATCTGATTAAAGCATTTCCTTCAGATTTTCTATAGAATTTTATATCACGTTAGCCACACAAGAATACTTTCCTTTTTTGGTTATACTAGAAACCGATCTCATTATCCAAGAGTGTGTACTAGGTAAGTGAGATAAAAAAAATCGTTTTTATAAGACCACACTCTCTTGAAAACTCCGACCCTGTTGAGATAATGATTTTAAGTCTCCCCTTAAAGACGCGCCATTAAGGATATCGTTTAGAACTTATCTGCACTGACCTTCGAATGGAAACTATTATACGTTGGTTCAAAAGCTAGAAAATATATTTATTTCTTCCTTCAAGATTTTTTTTTTGCACATAATGTTATGTAGTATTTTTAAAAATTATTATTCTGTCCTGCAGTATCGGTTGGTAACTTCGACTGACCTAGTTGCTATACTGATATGTAAATTTAGCTCCTTGTTAGATATTTTTACGTTTTCGTTCACATCTTGGTAGAAATAAATGTCATCGAAGATAATGCTTTAGATTTATTCTTGGTGCACAGCGTTTTGTAACCAGTAAGTATGACTTTTAAATTCACAATAAATGCTAAAACCCCACCTAGTACGTTCTGTAGCTGTATCTCAGAATCACGCATCACTGAGAGTTCTAGAGACTTATCACCTAAAGACAAACAGTAAAAGCTGAAATAGATATTACATTGGATTACATTGGAGTCACTCTCATTGTCAATTCTGATAGTAAAGTTTATCTTTTCCCCTACGTTTAAAAAAAAAGAATAATATGAATCTATTTTTTCCTGTAGTTCTCTAAAGCCAT
>NC_051416.1:30348735-30349593 GCF_015228065.2 Penaeus monodon
CTATTGAGACTGTTCATCCTCTTTCAAGCCGTCATCTGTATTTTTCACATTGAACTCTACTCGCAGCCAGTCCTCCTTACCTCTTCAGTGTAACTACAGCACCGTTTCCCGAAGAAACAGTTCGATAACCAACTGTGGGTTGCGCCGACCGTAGAGTTTAGACACTTTGCGTGCGTGGCCAAACCCGCATCGCATTCAGTATTGTAAGATATCATCAAACGAGGCATGAGGCATAACCATCTGGTGAATGCTGGCTGGAGAGCTTACGTTTTGAGATTTGCATGATAGGTGTCGATAGTATCTGCAGAATCCTCGTGGAGATGGCTCCGCGAGATATGTTCTTAGCATTATCTTATCTAAAAGAATCGATTTTGCAAGACGAGACAAGCCGTCAAGAACTCCTATTCGCCAGACTTCGATAAATATTATTTTAAGACGCGCAGCCAGTGTGGCAGCTGTACACCTCTGGGTTTCGTTGTGTTGACGAAATGTTGGCACAGTGTCTTTCTTCTGACCTTTACGTCGTCACTGCGAATGGTACACCTTGAGTTTCCGCGCTGGCGAATAAAGTCATTTAGGGAATTTAAACTGAAGCGTGGTTATGCAAATGGTCTAGAAATGTGCACCCTTTAAAAATGAGTTATGATAATTGCCTTGTCGGACGTGGAGATTTATATTACTGTTCTTCGTTTAGTTCATAAGGGATAAATAAGGAAGGTCTCTAAGAGTTTTACAATGCTCGAAAAAATCTTATATTATCCATGAAGAATATTTCCTGTTATCTGCATTACCCCAGCTCTCATTCAAGTACAATAGTTATTTTCGGAACTGCTGTGGTGTTCGTTCAAATAAACATAC
>NC_051416.1:30349652-30349810 GCF_015228065.2 Penaeus monodon
GATGATTAGACCACTAAGAATAGGTAAAGGCTGATGAATGTGTGTGACGTGGGTTGGTATGCCTGGGTTTCCTTCCGGTTTGCTTTATATCACGACGGAGGATTGCCAGCCTGTGATTCACGGGACTTTTTCAGTATATTTAAGCTTGGCATACTCTG
>NC_051416.1:30350293-30351752 GCF_015228065.2 Penaeus monodon
TCAACAGTCACGCATTAACACCCTGATCACAAGAGAAAAGATTACATTTGCTATTTTGAGTAGGAATCTCCTCATTTGTTCTTTGAAATTCAGAGTGAACGAGTGACGCATACGACATTGGGAATCTATATATGGAATCATTTCCTAATCAGATGATTCGGTGGATATTCATTAGAAAAACAACGGATACCATGGGTACGTTTTCTATGATGCTGTTAAACTCGAGCCACTTCCGGTTATGCTATAATAATTTTAAAATGCTTCACTTTAGACATCCGGTGAAATCGATAGTTGTATTCAGAAACCAGGGAAACCTTCTTGATTTACATGACCTTTATTTACTTTATCTATTTGTCCTAATTGTTGCCTTAGATATGATTGTTCAAACACAAGATACTGAACATACAACTCGATGAGACTGAGTCTGCTTCTAGCCCTTCCACCATTACACACAAACAGAAAACTACTCTTCCACTCATAAAAATACCCAGCTTCCCAAAGACTTCCATATATCTACTGTAATAGAGTCTAGACTCAGATTTCTTCGCCTCCCTATATTCGCCTTAATATCACGAGCGTCTGTAGTCGTAAAGGAACAGTTGCGAACGAGCAGCCAAATCTCCAACGATGCTTCCTGATCTTCACCTCTGATGAATATTAATGAGATCAGAAGAAAGGGAAGCGGCAGGTCATTTAGCTAACGACAGTTGTGATTAAGAAAGTTCAGATCGCGAGAAGAAGCATTAAAGAAAGTCTGGAGACGCAGTATTTAAGCCTCTGGGAGTATCAACGGCTTCCAGTGTTTCATGTGTCAAAGATCAAGATCATTTGCGGCGAAATTTGAGGTTGGTGTCTTACGCCGTCCTGAGGCTTGCATTCAGGAATTTGGCACTTTAAGTGATATATATTCTAATAATTTGTTTTGGAACTCCTGTTGAGTTCAATTTATTTTGGAAGGAAGTTTTGAAATGATCTTACTGAAAGTATGTAAAATAATACTGGAATGCCACTCACAATTCAGCCATATAGCAATATATAGATGTGAACATATTTCCCAAAGGAAAGGCTTTAAAAAGACCTCATTATTTCAAGAAAACCGACACATCACAAGCTGTAGAAAAGCAGTGACTGTTTAACAGAAAAAAATATAACAAATTCCTCTGCGACAAGTCAGACACAATGAAGCTAATTCGCTAACATACAAATAAGAATGTTGAATGACATTGTTGGGAGGAACAGAAAAATGTAATTTCACAAAGTGAGGCAATTTGTAGCAGACTCTTCAGTTCTATCATATTTGACATGGACTGGACTTTGCTAATATAGCGCAGCGCCGGAAAAACAAATGAACAGTGATCCGGTGATGTCTAATGGCAAATCATTATTATGTGAAAAGTTCGATGTAACTTGAATAAAAGATCGTGTGCAAATGCCGTTCTAGCATTTTGCTGAGGGCTGC
>NC_051416.1:30352087-30352525 GCF_015228065.2 Penaeus monodon
AAGTTACTTTGATATTACTATAATGGACATCTTAAGTTACCGTTATCCGACGACATCGATACTGCATCAAGGTCATCAATAAATTTGCAGTACTAAATCCCCCCCGGTTTTGGCCGAATAACGTTAGAATCATTACACTAATAGCGAACATGCTACCAAGTTCACGTTAAAATGGAAAGCGGACCCGCCATACAAATCAGCAATAAGTAGAATGGATCGTACTGCGAGATGCAAATTTCCAATGTTAAACTGCATTAGGACCACCCACCGGTCTTTATAAAAAGTTAAATGCAAATTTAGGATACCTTTTAGAAGTATATAGGTCCCTCAAAGGTCTCATTTGTATGGTAAATTGCATTTCTATGTTTATTCTATGGTAATGACACCGTTTAGTGGGGGTGTTAGATGTCATTTAATATATGTAATTTATCATAAGTA
>NC_051416.1:30352542-30353973 GCF_015228065.2 Penaeus monodon
CATAATAAATGTCTGCGGCCAGGTTTGTTATCTGCTAAGTTTCTAAAATGATTCAGGAAAAATAGTTTTGAAATACAAAAAGAAAAAAATATACAGCAGATATCTACACTTCACAGTTTATTCGCACAAACAAAGTGTAGCAGATAAACTGAAACAAAAACCGTTGTAAGAACTTCAAAGCTCCCACTACGTCATCGCCTCATGCTGATTGGTTAAAGGTCTGACTCTTTTACCCTCTCTTGTCATCTGTCAGCGTTTGTGATTGGCTTAGATGTCCTCCTTTCTAAAGACCCTGTAAACCGTTGTATGATTGGCCGAAACCTCTCTTTGGCGCTCAGTGTTTACGTTGCCTCAGTGCAGGGTTGATCTGTTTGTCCGATGTTCTTTGATATATTGCGCTCTGAACGTTGTTATTCGGAATCGCAGATGGTGCCGTAACGTTTTTTGAATTTGGTATGGAATGTGGAAAAGGATACTTTATATTCCAGATGTTATGTTGATTACTGGTATTAAGCTTCGTTTCGAAAAAGGGAAGATACGGATTCGGCAATTGTCGCGAAAAAATATACTAAATCATGTAAATAGCTAGCCAATAAAAAAGGTATATTAATACATGACAGTTACGTCTGTGACCTTGACACTGGCAGTGATTAGCCCCTGACTTCGTAACCCACTGTATTTTTAGACAACCGTCTTGAAGTAAGTACGTTTTTTGTTTGTGTTCACCCTGTATTTATAGCATGGTTTGAATTGAAATGTTTGAGTTGTATATTCATTTTAATTAAACAAAATTCTATTCTTTCCTATGAAAGTTACCTTTGTACTAAGTCAAATGTGTGTTATTGTTTGATAGATATCTTATGTAGGCCTATGTAGCAAGGTCACCGCACCATTTAATCATTTGTTAAAGTCAGAACATAGATAAATGACCTTACATGTGAAACAATAAGAATAATTGGCTAATATAAATATCTTTAGGAAGAAATGACTGATGGGATATAGGTAAATATAGAAATAGATTCAAAGCCAAAGTGTATATTCTACACTAAAATTGAATCAGAACCACCATTGAGAATGATCATCACATGACCCTCTTAGAAACATTATGTAAAACCAAAGTACAACCTCGTAGAATACGTGGTAAAAGGATCCAAACTATGTTGGGGAAGGAGAGAACTAACCAGGGCATAATTTAATAAGACTCCGGTATCCTACAATCCGACATTGGATATTCGGGATTAAATTCGTATTCATCCTGCTCTGGGATTCTGGAGATAGGATCTTTTTTTTCTATTCAATGGTTGTCGTTTTGAGATTTGGGATAATGAAGGCAATTGGTCTGATTATCAAAGTGGATGGCCTATACTGGAATGCCATATAAAGGATGTGGCTGTTAGGGGTATAATTAGAGCAATGAGTGCGGTCAAATAT
>NC_051416.1:30354233-30354510 GCF_015228065.2 Penaeus monodon
CCTCCTGGTAAAAACGTAAAACCGCTTCGACTCGAATGACACTGGAGAGCAAAGCCGGGGCTGGTTCGGTCGCCATCATTATCCGCCCCGTCGTCGAAATAGGGATCATCCTGTGCAGTCCGCATTAGCAATCATATTCCAATTTGTTTTTCTTGCTCACGTTGCATTAGCTGCTAAGGAAGCTATTTCGGAGATGCGGATGATGGCTTGTTAATTAAGCTTTGCCCGGGTTGTTTTCCGTGGGTCTGTGTATCCTTGTGGACCTTATTATTGGTTT
>NC_051416.1:30354790-30355108 GCF_015228065.2 Penaeus monodon
CTTACCCCTTTTCGCTTGTCGTTGTTTTTTCTCTTTCACACCCGATTCTATTTTTGGGTGTTGAGTGAATAAAACTCAAGTTACAAAGATTGCCAAGCATATTTTTTTTGCATTTTGTGTCCTCTATTTTTACTTTGGACTGTGATGTGCTATAAAAAGAACTTTTTATTTTTGGCTTCAGTTAGTGGGTGTAGGAAAGAGTATTATGTGGTATGGTGTTTCCAACTGATGATACATGCGCCTGTGTGCAATTATTGACCTTGTTTAGTCACCATGGAAAATGGTTGTTTCGCTGTGTGGTGTTGTTCCCCCCCCCCC
>NC_051416.1:30355450-30355608 GCF_015228065.2 Penaeus monodon
GTAATGTCGGCAAAGCACTTGAGAAACGAGGCGGCGAGGGCATGTTGAGTTCACTGATGCCGTTTTTACGAGTCGCTCGCGTGGATTCATTCCTAAATCCGGCGCTAAAAAGGTGCGTTGTCTCCGTTTGTCCTGGTGAGTCGACCAGATTTTTTCCC
>NC_051416.1:30355983-30356054 GCF_015228065.2 Penaeus monodon
GGCTTACCTCAGTTGTAGAACGCTGGCTTTGCAGTCGCAAGGTCCTGGGTTCTCGGTGCGTGGCCCCTCTA
>NC_051416.1:30356135-30356220 GCF_015228065.2 Penaeus monodon
CCACCCGACCGCGGCTTAGAGCGCTTGTTCCTCTACGGACGTGTCCATAACGTCCATTCGGACATGGAACAAATTATACTTTGAT
>NC_051416.1:30356559-30356953 GCF_015228065.2 Penaeus monodon
GAGGCAGGATATTGTTATAATTACCAGTACTTATGACACCGTTTTTAATGACATTCCTGATAATTATCTGTCGATCTTGCTGTCTTTAATGTTCAAATCGAACGATTGGAGATGCTATAAAAGAGATTAAAAGTTTGTCGTGAGATAACTCTTTGAAGGAAAGACATTGCATGTTTTATCACCTTTTAGAGACTTTTCACGAACATTAATGACCGAAGCTGTGAACCATCGAAGAAAGTATTTAGACAAGATTTGGCCTCTGTCTTTCCTTATTTTTGGAGGGCTGTGTGCTAACATTAATGATCAACGGTTTTTAATGAAATGTTTAAAGAAAGTATGATTTTTGGATTCTTTTCTCGAGTATTAAAGGGTTATATTTTATTTTCTGCACGTT
>NC_051416.1:30357043-30358073 GCF_015228065.2 Penaeus monodon
ACATCCACACGCAATAGCTTCAGAGTTACATCATCCTCTTTCTCTTTTGAAGTGGGACATGTCGGGTTTTAATAACCTCATAACAGACATGCTTCGATTTTTTTTCCCCGTTTCTTTCTTTCTTTCTTTTTCAGACATACTTCAGTAACATTTCTTGCTGTATGAAGTTATTCATTCTCAGTTATACTATTTCCTTCATTTTATTGACAGCCAAGTTCCTTTACCCATAGTATAAACAGGAATATCCTTGACCAGCACCACTAATAAACCTCTTCCTACAGGTACGAGGTGACATCCGGTGTGAGGAGCAAGCTGATCACGTTTCCCAGGTATGGCTCACGTCATTACATTCCTTTGTTTGAAGTTTTGGCAACCACAGGAGTATGTGAAGGAAAGTGGTCTGTTGACATGAGCTTGACTGGCCGGAGACAAAAGCCTGAATGCTTGTTCGTTTTAACTGCGAGATTTATTTATTGGGAAGTCTCGGTTGTAGGTATCGGGTGAATTTTAGGTCGTGTTAATTTGTGTTCATTTACGTGTGCGAGAGTTTAAAAATGTGAATCATCTAACAATAATTCGGTAGATCTGACGCCATTTCATATATAGTTTTTCCCCCCATCCTGTCGTTGCAATTAGCCCCAATCAGGAATAACGATGAAATAACATCACGGTGATTAATTTCTTCACACAGTCCCTCAGAGCGCTGTTGGATACTATTAAAAGCAAAAGAAAAAATAACTCATACGTGCTTGCTTTTGTTGGCGACAGATCTTCTCTTCGGTCCTCTCGTAGCGCTGTTTCTGAGAATTTTGTCCCGGATTTATACACCAAAAGTTGGGTAGGTTGCGAATGTAGAAAGGACGCGGGGGATAATGAATAATGGTATAGGCCTAATGTAAGAATTGTTGAGATGAATAATGGGTTATGTGCTAATTACGTAAGCGTTGTGGAAGTATTGATTCTTATGCATACTTTATATAATCATTGTTATTTACATATTTATGATTATTTGCAATTTATTTTACGGGAT
>NC_051416.1:30358147-30358398 GCF_015228065.2 Penaeus monodon
CGCTTGGATGTCTAAAAAAGAAAACATGCTGTTAAAGTTGCCAACAAGCATACACGCCTACGCTTGCGGGTGCCTTGTATATAGATATTCTGTAACTATGCTTAAAAAGGAAGCGAAGAAGCTACGTTTTAATATTTGGTTGGCTTTTGCTCTTAAAATGTGTCACGAAAATATTTTTTTGTGATTATAACCCTAATTGTTTTGATTTACATTGTAGAGAGATGAGGGTAGAGAAAGGTTAGCGAAATGGC
>NC_051416.1:30358719-30359055 GCF_015228065.2 Penaeus monodon
CGGATTTTCCCACAAAGCGAGTGGTATTTAAGCCAGCGTGGCAGAGACAGGCCGAGACCATCATATCCTCGTTGTGTTGTTGCGCGAAATATAAATAGCGATTATTTTCGAATCCTTTGCTTTACTCAAGTCCCACTGAATGTTGTGTTCTTCTTTTATCTTTAGTTTATGTGTTTACACGACCTTCGCGATACAAATCAGGGGCAAGCCGTTCCGTCCCATAATTACTCCCTGTCCTACAGCTTGGTGTCTGTTTGTATTAGATTGTTCTCAGTGGGAATGGGGGAAACGAGGAAAGAATGGGCGGAGGAGTCGATTTACTGGATTGGGAACCTT
>NC_051416.1:30359275-30359374 GCF_015228065.2 Penaeus monodon
AGTACGATGGTTTCGCCAGATGGGCAAGTCACCCAGGAAGGCTCTCTCGTTTTCTGATGCGGTCATAGAAAATTTGGCAACAAAACTTCTCTTGTAGTT
>NC_051416.1:30359583-30360051 GCF_015228065.2 Penaeus monodon
CGTCTATTCCCTTCTCTCAGCGCCCTTCTTCCCTCCCCATCACATTCATATATTTCCCCTTCACTTCTCCCTTCTCTCCCTTCCTCTACCCTTCACTCCCCATTCTCCTCCCCTCACTTCTTCCCCATCTTTCTCCATTTCCCTTCTCCCTTTCTCCTCTCCCTCCCCCTCCACCCAATCTTCTCCCCCTCCATTTCCTCCTATCCCTCCGTCTCCTCCCCCTTCCTTTATTCCTATCCCTTCCTTCCCTCTAAACCTGTGACGACTGCGTAGGTTCCATTTCAACCTTATTGCAGCTCACATTTAGCGTGCATTGTTGCCACGGTCATTAGGACATTATTCTGCTTGTAGATCAACTCCCCCCCCCCCCTCCCTTCTCCCCTTCCCTTCTCCCCCTCACCATGTCCCTCACTCACACGTAAGATCCTTTGCCATAAATCAGGGAGTTGAAAGTGGAAATTTGGGCCT
>NC_051416.1:30360102-30360196 GCF_015228065.2 Penaeus monodon
TGCCCCTCGCCGTCTTCTCCCCAACCACGCCATCTCCCCAGCATCCTACCTCCCCACTACCCTGCCTCCCCCACCAGCCCATCAAAGCACCACC
>NC_051416.1:30360252-30360335 GCF_015228065.2 Penaeus monodon
CCAGCCCATAGGGGGTGGGGATGGTGCATCACCCTACTCCGCCACCCCGTCACCCATCTTCCCCCACTACCCCATAACTCCCT
>NC_051416.1:30360357-30360596 GCF_015228065.2 Penaeus monodon
TCCCTATCCCGGCCTCTATCTACGGCGGCGATAAATCCTCAAAGGAGACAGGATCTTTTTCTTAATGTCTCCTTTCGTGAACGTCTTAAGGAAATGTCGAAATTCTTCCTCCGTCAATAGCGCTGTGACTTGCCTGCCTCCCCCCCCTTCCCAACCTCACTCAGCTTCTCTTTTCAATAGCACCAGTCTCCATAGGCTTATATGAGATTCATTTCATTGTGCCATTAATGAGCCTACGC
>NC_051416.1:30360614-30360917 GCF_015228065.2 Penaeus monodon
ACAATCATGAATTTATGTACAGCCTAAGTATTTCCTGTTAAAGAATCTAGGTAGGCCTACGTACAGCATTAACGATCTCTTTATAAGCCTATGCATATGTACCATCAGTGAGCCTGTTATATCTTCTGACAGTGAACGAAGGAGTAAATAAAAGTCATTAAGAGTCAAAACTACGAACCTCTAGAGATCAGATTATCAGAATGTCTAATTTGCATAGATATCTCATGCCCCCTCCCCCCGCTCCCTTTCTCCCTTCGCTTTGTCTGTCTCCTTTTCATCATAGGTAATTAACGTGTTTTATTG
>NC_051416.1:30361136-30362284 GCF_015228065.2 Penaeus monodon
CATCATTCTGTCCTTCTGCGTCCCTCCTTCCATCTGTTTTTCTCCATCTGCCCCATTTCCTTTCTTTCATCGGCGCAGGAGAAGAGGTCAAAATAGCGCTCCCGGTCGGGTTGGAGGTCGTGACTCTGAATCGTTCTGCAAGATTCCCTTTCGCCTTGTGCGCGGGCTGGGGAAAGGGAGGGGAGAGAGAGGGGAGAAAGGTGGGAAGGGAGAGAGGGGAGAGGGAGGGACTGGAGGAAGAGGGGTGAAGAAAGGAAGGGATAGGGGGGAGGGAGGGACTTCAGAAAGAGGGGAGAAGGGAGTGGGCGGGACTAGAGAAAGAGGGGAAGGGAGAAGGAGGGAAGAGGGACAGGGGGAAAGGCCTGAGAGGGCAGAGGAGGTTAGTGAGATGGGTGAGGGAGAGAGAGGGACTAAAGAAAGAGGGAAATAGAGAGAGAGGGCACAAGAAGGAAGTGAGAGGGGTGAGGGAAAAGGGGATGGGAGAGGTGTTACGGGAGAGGGTGAGGGGAAAGCGGAGAGGCGAAGAGGGAAAGGAGTGAAGAACGGAGAAGGACGGGAAAAAGAAGGGAAGGGAAAAGAGGAAGGAAGGGAGAGGAGAGAGAACGATAAGATAGGGGAGAAGATAAGAAATGAGATGAGGGGAGGGAAGAAAGGACGGAATAGGGAAGGGAAGAGTGGAAAGGGGAGGAGGAGAAGAGAGAGGGGAGAGAGGAGGAGAGACCGGGAAGAGGAAGGTAGGGAGAGGGAAGAGGGTAAGGGGAGGTGGAGAAGAAAGAGACCGGGGAAGAGATGGGGGAGTAGGGAGATGGAAGAGGGGGAAGGGGAAGGGGGAGAGAGAGGGGAGAGGCGCACGGGGAGAGGAATGGGCGTCCCTCGGGAAGGGGAAAGGGAGGAGAGGAGAAGAGGTAAATGATGCTAATGGCTCAGGACAGGTTTGCTTTCTGTTGCTGCTCGTCTCCCGGTGTTCATTTGCATTTCTCAGATTTCGGAAGTCTTCACAGGGTGCTGGAGGCTGCAGTGCGGCGGCCGCCTGAATGCGTGTGCTTTTTGTCGCTTTGGACTTTTATGCACACATGCACGTATGTGGACAGCACAAACACACGGCTGTGTCATTACGCCCACGCAGTCCCACGTCCCATTTAAAATCG
>NC_051416.1:30362412-30362692 GCF_015228065.2 Penaeus monodon
ACTAATCAATCAGCCGGTAATAAAAAACTAAAAACAAAAGACCGACCAGTCGTCTCAACAGTCAAGATGTCTTCCACCTCTTCCCCTCCCTCCCCCCTCCCCGGCCTCTTCCCCTCTTCTTGCTTCTCCCCCGCTTCCTTGGCCTCCTCTTCCCTCTCTTCCCCCCGCCTCCTCCACTCCTCCTCTCTTTCTCCTCTGCATCCTCCCCAGCCTCCCGCTCCTTCCCCTCTTCCTTACCCTCCTCTTTCACCTCCTCTTTCTCCTCCTCTACTTACGCCTT
>NC_051416.1:30362792-30362908 GCF_015228065.2 Penaeus monodon
CCCGCCTCCCCTATCAAAGCAGAGCTGTCATTCTCAGTCCAACATTGTTCAGGGACTCCTGAACTCTCGCCAGTGTCCGTGATCGAGTCCCACGAATAAGTCGAATTCCGTTCCCT
>NC_051416.1:30362974-30363705 GCF_015228065.2 Penaeus monodon
GGCAAGGGAAAGGTCAGAAAAGAGTGAGAGAAACGGGAGGGAGGAAAGAAAATTCAGTGGATGAAGGGAAGGGGGAGAAAAATTGGGCGTAGATGGGAGAAGGGAGAGGGGTGAGAAGGTAATCGAGAATCTGGAAGTGGCGGGGAAAGGGAGAGGGAGATTAGGAGCGACCTTAGAATCAGGGAAGGGGTGAGGGGGTGGGAGAGAGGATGAGTCTGAGGGAGAATGAAGATAGAGGAGGGAGGAAAGGGGGAAGAGATCGGGAGAAGGGGGGCCTGAGGGGGGGGACGGGTAGAGGAAGGAAGGGAGGGGGGAGAGGGCAGGAATGACTCCGGAAGTAGGAAGGAACTGGGAAAAGAGAATGGAGGAAAAGAAAAAGGACTTCGGGAGCCAAGGAGGGGCGGGGATAGGGTGGGAAGGAGAGGGGACTGGATGGGGAAATTTGGGGGGGGGATGACTTCGGAAATCTGAAAGGGCTCGAGGAGAGGGAATGGGAAGGGAGAGAGAGGAGTGTGAGGATGACTGCGGAACAAGGAAGAAGGAGGTAGAAGGTGCAAGGAGGGCGGGGAAGATACCGGACCTCGGAGGGAGAGGGGGAGGGGTGATGAGAAGGACTCCAGAACACAGGACGGGGAGGGGGAGGGGGAAGGAGGTAGAACTGTTGGAGTGATTTCGGAACGCAGGCGAGAAAAGCGGGTGGGGGAGGGAGGACTCGAATGTCTTCGGAACAC
>NC_051416.1:30363804-30364052 GCF_015228065.2 Penaeus monodon
AGGGCGGGAATGACTCCGGAACACAGGAGGGGGAGGGGGGGGGAGAATCCATAATGGACGATCGACCTCCACCTCCTTGACCTCCTTAGGCGACTTTTCACTTATTCCGGCTTATTCGATTGTGGATTTTAATTAGATTATCCTGCGCCCTTGTCTGTTTACGCGATTTTTTTTTCTCATTCTCGCTGTTCATGTTACTGTTACAGTGTGTCATCTTTTTTATCATATCGCGATGAATTTATTTTGTG
>NC_051416.1:30364470-30364568 GCF_015228065.2 Penaeus monodon
CTATAGATTGTCGCGCGTTCATTATATGTTCCTTTTTATCCGATGGTATTCTGTCAACCCTAACGACATTGGCTGCAAGTCACTCCAACGTAGCTGCA
>NC_051416.1:30364937-30365737 GCF_015228065.2 Penaeus monodon
GAGCGTGTTACTTTAGCAGTATGTCATTTCTCTAGATGTATCTTTTGAATATAGAGGACGAATATATCAATTTTGTATGATCATTCTTATAATACTCGCGAGAGGTTTACCCCTAAGGAATGAAAATTGTGATTATTAATAAGATCAATTAGAAGGCAGTTTAATGAATTATATATTTTACTTTAGTCTACCTAGGTTAGTATCGGGCTAATATTCTGTTTTCTTTGGTGCCTTGGCTATATTTCATGACAGGGTAAACTTCGATAGATAATAGCTCACCTTACCGTCTCTGCCATTGAATATACGTTTATGATTTACAAATAAAAATTACGTATGGGATCTTATAATGATATTATTTTCAAGATAGATCTTAAGTAAATGAATCGCCTTCTACATAAAAACACCACTCTATCACTGCGTACATATAGTATATAAATGTATACCTCCATACGTCTTTTATAGCATGATATTCTTGTTAAACTGTTATGAATCAGCACAGAGACTATTGGACATGGCTGAGGCAGGAACCAAGCCAAAAATCGGACCAGCTAACAAGAGTGCATAACCCATGAAGTGCAATCGTTTGCGGCACGGGGAGGAGGCATGGCATTGCTTGTCAACTGAATTATGCCATTCTCAGTCTCCTTCCTCAATATTTTTTTTCCTTGCATCTACCATCCTCTTCCCTATCTTCTACCTCCTTTTCTTTTTCCTCCCGCATTGTCAGTTCTTTTGATTTACGGAAGCAGCAGTAGTCTCGAAGCGAAGACAGTATGGGATTGTTGTTCTTACGTCTCCAA
>NC_051416.1:30365768-30366259 GCF_015228065.2 Penaeus monodon
ATGTCAAGAGATATAAAGACAAAAGGGTACTAGCGGGGCAGGACAGGGGAAGGGTGGGGAGGGGGCACAGCGGGTGCAGGCAGGGGAAAGGTGGGGAAGGGGCAGAGCGGGGGGAGAGCAGGGGAGGGGGAGGCTGTATCGGGATAGCATAGGAGGCAGCAGGGACGGCTGCCAAAGCAAGGAAGGAGGCTCTCACAGTGGAAGAAGATATTTATAAAGGGACCATGTCATGAATAGAGGGAATAAGCGATTAGGGAGGCAACAGGTTTAGAAAACAGAAGAGAGGAAGAATAGGCAGAAACTTTATAGTAAACTTTTATGATGCAGGATTCGATGCAGTGCAGAACAACAGCTGATTATGACGGGGTCTCTGCGCAGAGGATTGGGCTATTGCTGTAACTAAAAAAAAAGAAAGGGTTTTCTACTTATTTATGCTGCTTAGCAATGGATGTGACAAACATTTTGGTATATTTGTCTTTACTCATCAATAA
>NC_051416.1:30367614-30368109 GCF_015228065.2 Penaeus monodon
GGGAATAACAAGTAGATAGAGTTCAAGGCAAGGTTTAGAATATGGATTTGGCGCCACTGTACGTTGAAGGCGGGACAGAGGGAGGGATGAAGGATAGGAAGAGATAGAGAGAAAAATAGAAAGAGACAAAATATATAGAGTGAGAGAAAGCGATAGATGCAAGACACGAAGATAAGGGAAGAGAGACGGAGACAGGGAGATAACGGAGTGATAGGAAGAAAGGGAAAACGGGAATTAGAGAAAGAACAAGAGAATGAAAAAGAGAAACAGTTCAGAGACGGAGATCGAGAGAGTAACAGAAAAATAACAGTAGCGACATAATATATGCCGGCTATATACACACAAGTAACAAGAATACAAAAAAGTGAATGCATAAGTTAATGAATGAAAATCGAGGCATTTCAATAATAAACTGAAAGGAATGTTCGTAGAAACCGTTTTAATTAAAGTGAATAATGGCGGTATAAACTTAACAGTAACAAGGCCACAATAAAT
>NC_051416.1:30368218-30368444 GCF_015228065.2 Penaeus monodon
AAGTGTGTCGCGGAGGTTGCAATCTTGTGATGGAATTTATATCGGTGTTGAGAATATCAAGAAAATGAAGACTCGCGCAATGATAATAGCGTTAAGGGAAGCGATCAGGAGGGAATGGCTGAACACTTAATTTAAGAGCCAAAAAGAGAGTAAAAGATGGCGAGGCTGATAGATACAGGCAGATAGACAGGCGGGAAATGCCACCAATAGTGGAGGTGGAAGCAGT
>NC_051416.1:30368514-30368578 GCF_015228065.2 Penaeus monodon
CACGAGCGCTGAAAGTCTTGGCTGGGTAGGAATCACTAAAATAGTGCCTCCATCCCCCCCCCCT
>NC_051416.1:30368955-30369048 GCF_015228065.2 Penaeus monodon
TATTCTCTCTTCCTCGTCTTCCTCAATCCCTCTCCCCCTTTTTCTCATATACATAAGCATATAGGAATTATGTGTATGTATACATACACATAA
>NC_051416.1:30369263-30369579 GCF_015228065.2 Penaeus monodon
AACAAACTACGTGCGCGTGCGTATTGTAATATTCTTTCTTATATATTCTTTTAGATAAACTCACGAAAAATGATATGCGCCGCGACCCTATTATAAGGCATTAACTCTTGTTACTCTCCTGTTCTAACTTCACATCATACACACAACTACACTCTTGCTATGTTGTCTTTACAGCCATGTTGTAGATGCACTCAACCGCATGGGCAGAATAGGAAGACCAGTATCTCACCACACATTAATCAGGCGCAGGTGACTTCAGGGATGTCACTTGCTTTGTATATAGCTTTCCTGGTTAAGTTGTGGTTTTCGACACTGA
>NC_051416.1:30370137-30371164 GCF_015228065.2 Penaeus monodon
GAATCGTGTGAGAGTTCAGCGTCATGATCTGGAAACCGAAATTCTCATTTTTATTTTGGTCCGCAAACCGCTCGGGTATCCCAGTCATGTATTGCTTGTGTATCCAACCTAATTTTGTACTCTGGTTGGCCATGAGGTGATTTGTGAAATTTGGACTCTTTATATTTTCCTTGAATCGCGATATTTATCTTTCATTCGTTTTTTTCTGTCCTCTTTTCAGGATTGTGATATTTCTTGTTTTGGTTTTAACCCTGTTAGTTAAGTATTTGAAGTGTAAGTGTGTTTTTCGCTTGATATTCATAATCTTCCTTTTTCATATTAATGATCATATTTTTGGGAGCATCTTGATGTGATTTGTGCATTATTGATTAAGTTTTAGTACCTGGCAGAACAGCTTTTTCGCCGAAAGACATTAGCCATTTTGCTTTAACGGATTATCCAAGTACTCTTTCGAATATTTGCCTCCTTGTCTTATTTACTTCATTGTTGCTTTCTTTCATTTCTTCACCCTTCATCACAGAAGGTCCATCAAAAAACCTAAATTGTTTATTCCTCAGTTGCAGATCTATCGCTAAACTAACCACTGCTACTTATACAACCACCTGTAGCGGAGAGGAAACATGCATATATTTTTTTTCGTGTTTTAGAACCGCGATGTTTTAATTATTTATTCATATATTCAGCGACCTGATATCTGAAGCCTCCCAATATGCAAACCTCATAAATATATTTCGTTTTCGAAAATTCACCTTGTTCCTTCTCAGTCCGTGCTTATCCCGGCCATTGCAAATCAGTGGCTTCCATTGAATATCTCCAAACTCACTTAGACGTTCTTGTTCATTCATTGCCACTAATCACGTTTGTCTTTATATATGGGCCCCATGTACGCTCTTTGCCAATCTCTCGCCACATTCTCCTCACTCACACGCCTTCTTGAAATAGCCTTTTGAATTGCACCGCAGCTCCTTTCGCTGACGCTTCAACCTCATCGGCCTTTGGGTGGTTTATAAGTGTGTTTTTTTCTGGA
>NC_051416.1:30371190-30371283 GCF_015228065.2 Penaeus monodon
GGGGGGGGGGCATGTCATACTAATAGGTTTTTTGGTTCGCTTGATATCTTCGATTGGTTTCGCTCTTGCATGGTTTTGATTTAGTGTTGGCTG
>NC_051416.1:30371323-30372605 GCF_015228065.2 Penaeus monodon
AATGGAGACAGAATGTGACTGCATATGTTTGATACCGAGAATTTACTGCATACACCTTGCTACCTTTAAGCAGCCGGGTAGGAGGCCCATGCACGGCTCATGACAATGCACTCTCACCTGTTCGGGCTGAACATCGACTACATCAGGCTCTATCATTTACACTTAGACTCCAGGTAGCTGTATGAAGTCATGCTCGATGCCAGCACACTCCAGGTGGCGGAGGACTTCTGCGGTGGGCACTAGGGTAGAATGCACAGTGAAGCGCTAAATATAGCGGGTAGCGGCCAAGATCTCAGGGCGGGGCCTCAGACATATTTTCCACGTTCCTGGCGATGTTGGTCCCCCGCACCAGGCCGAGGACCGATTTGATGCTGTTGATGACTGGACTTTGTTGATAAGGTTGTCCCCCGACTGTGAAGACACTTTCTGTCTTTATAAAGTATGTGTGGATACGATGTAGGTGGCATGGCCTCTTATCGCGCTGAGTAGCCTTACGCAACATGTACTCTACATGTTTTTGTTCAAGGGTATGTTAGAATGTGATTAGGGATCCGTTATAAAAAAAAGACTTCTCACCTTGAGCAATCTTGAATCCGTTTACAATTATATCGACGATTTAAACATGAGCGAAGAAATATGAAAATGGTTGCCAGCTCGCTTATTATTTCTCCGATGTATAGACGGAATTCTAACGCCATCATCGGTGTGTGTGGCCCTGTCATGCGTGTGAGTGGCTCCCCCTGCCCAAAGCGCCTCCCGCTGCCTCCCCCTGCCCTCCTCCATGTTATGTTTCTGAGCTGTCACTCACCCCTTGCCCTTTGAGGTTCCCTCGGTCGAGAGGAGGGGAATAAGACAGTCAAGGTCTCGTTTTCAAATTGTACCATTCACAGAGTGATTATTTTCGTTGGGTTTGTTGCGTTTTTGCCAGGAATTCGACCATTGTTGGCTTGGGCCGAGACCTACGAGCGGTGGCTTAGTCAACGCCTCCTCCACGGCCGCCGCCATCACTGATAACAGGGCTGGGATCGCCGCCCCCGCTGCCTCGCGCCCCCCGACCCACGCCGAGCCCGATTACTCATAACCTGCAAGTACTGTGGAGGCGTCGCCCGGTGTGGGAGAGGAAGTCAACCCTCGCCAGGAGCGCGTGCGACTGCGACGGAGAGACGTGTGGAGGCGGCCCTTACTTTGCGTGTGGCATTACTGGGGTGCCCAGCGAGCCCGCCCATCTGGCCCACCGCGGAAAACACTGGGACGTGGGAGTGTCTCCGCTCTAGAGAAAGCC
>NC_051416.1:30372662-30373509 GCF_015228065.2 Penaeus monodon
GCGGTGGTGACGAGGGGGAGGCTGCGACCATATTTTTACGTCCCTCTACTCTGGGCTGCGTGGTGCTGCGGCAGTGTTCCCTGCAGAGTGCGAAGTGTTTAGTGAGAAATAGAAGCTTGCAGGAAAAGTGCCTTTGTATTTTTTGTGGCCTGATCTATCCCCTTTGCGGCCCTGTCGCGAGTGATCATCGTCATCGATAAGACGATAGAAATAGTGGTATTGGAGTGATAAAATCTGTGTCGCAGGCCGCCATACCTGTCTGTCTGCGTGTCCTAGCCTTAGGAAGGCCCTAAGGGGTTCTAGAGCCACCAGGAAGTACTGCCGGAGGAACCACTATGGCCTGGGTCAGAGGGCTCTAAGGTGACCGTTGGGCCGGGGAGAGAGAGTGTCACGATGCCCGTGCAGAAGTTCCGGGCTCGTATGAAGAGGCAGAAGTACGACCCTGAAACGGATCCTGACATGATTGACGAGTACGGCGAATATTTCGCGAAAGCGGCCGACGAGGAACAGGAGGAAGGTAAGAGATGTTATCCAGCGCCTCTCGGTTCGCGAGAGGGACACGTGCTTTTATCTCTCGCCGCGAAATCTAGCAGGCTTACGTCTTCCACTTAGAAAGTACTAAAACTAATGTTATTAGAGAATTCAGCTCACGAGGGGGCTCTCTTTGAAGAATTATACCGCTTTTGTGATCGCATTGAGTGAAATGTAGCATAGTTTATGGCGATTGGCCAAAATAGTTGATTTGTTAGATAAACGACTGTGTACATTAAAAGGAAGGTACCTTTCAAATACAGTGATTATTTAATCTCAAAATATGGATGGCGTCTACACGGTGTCATCGAAAACC
>NC_051416.1:30373583-30373689 GCF_015228065.2 Penaeus monodon
CAAAGAAGATACGAGAATTAAGGTCTATATACAGGGAGTTTTATTACCTGTCATGTGTTTCGATAAGGACAGGAATGCAAAAGACGTCATAATGTAGCAACCTGTC
>NC_051416.1:30373856-30374169 GCF_015228065.2 Penaeus monodon
TGCTCGCAAAGCATTCTCACTAAAAGATACATCGCTGTATGAGAATGCTAAATTGACATCACGCAAAAACAATGGTGTTATTTCTATCAGAAGGGATATCTTACTTTAAGATCAGATGCAAAGGCGACAGTATGTTAAAGGAACAGTCTGAGGTATGTCTGTACAGGTGTCGGGAGAACTGCGTTGTTCAGCTGAAGGGATGCGAGCGAGTGGGATTTTTACGACGAAAATGGTTATTGATATAACGCTATTAGAAACCAGTAGATTGAATGGATTTTTATTTACCAATAGAAATGTATATGGTTACTAGTTA
>NC_051416.1:30374241-30374427 GCF_015228065.2 Penaeus monodon
CAGGTTTCAGCGTGACATGACAGGACCCGGCCCGAACAGGTGACAGTGATATTGGTAGCGGGCGAGGGACACGTGGAGGCATCGGGTTGCAGAGGGCCTCGGTGCCAGGCTTTCAATATGACTTCTGTACATGTCAAGAGGCGTGTAGAAGAGCAAGGCAACCATTGGCACATGAGAGATCATAAG
>NC_051416.1:30374530-30375382 GCF_015228065.2 Penaeus monodon
GCCGGAGAGACGAGAGGATAGCTCTTCCTGTAAATATTTAAGGGAGATCATTGTGCGGGCAAGGAAGCTAAATTATCACGGGGTGAGGAGAGGAAATCACAGGGGAGAGCGAACCCGTCTTGTGCATTTACTTTATGGAGGGAGGAGGCGAGATAATGAGGAAGTAGGTGGCAGGTATTTTGTTACGTGATGTGGTGAATGTCAGGTTTTTAGGTCACACGTGCGTAGTATTGAATTGCTCCAGATTACGACTTAAAATCGAGTTCTTTTAGTCTACGCGACAGTGGATAAATTCTTTCTCTTTGTATCTCGTTTCTATAAAGTCATTTTGCCCCCAGGAAAGGATAGATGATGTGGATTTGTCGGTTTAATGTATCACGTAATCGGACCCAGAAGTGAGTGTTTTTGCGGAAGTCCCCCATGAAAAACGATCCCGTCGGAGTAGAAGAAAACGGAGAACTCGGATGTGTAATCGATTGAGGTAGAAATGGCTGTGAACTACCTGCTTAAAATGGAAAGAGAAATTGCCAAAAAATATTCTTTTATTTATTTGCGTGGGTATATTCTTTGTACCTAAAGGTACACTCAAGTAGAAATGGCTATCTGAAGCAAAATCTGATTTTTTTTTTCGCTGAGAAAGTCTGCTCTCTTAGGTAGGGCGAAAGTTTTATTTTACTTATCGTGGTTAGTCAACATATCCTGATATAGTAATCCAAATGTGTCAATATTGATTACATTCACTGGAAACTAAATAAACATTCATTATAGCTCAAGATAAGGGTAGGGAGTGAAAGTATATGAGTGATATGAGACTGTAAATCGTTTGTCTTACGAAATACCAAACGAACTTAC
>NC_051416.1:30375962-30376238 GCF_015228065.2 Penaeus monodon
TCATTCATTTTATCCACATCGCGAGGTCCTCCTGGTGGCCATTCCCTCTCCCGCCATGAGGTAAAGTTGACACGCCTCTCTAGATAATTTACACCGCAAGTCTTCTACAAACACAGCTGTTTAGTTGGTTGAAACTTGGCCCGGAGATCACACGCAATATTCTACGTATTAGATGATGGTTTCCTATGGCTGAATACACTATAAATGTTATTTATCACCGTGTTCTTGTATTATGTGAAGAATATTTGATTGGGAGGAGGAATTGGAGATTCAGAG
>NC_051416.1:30376646-30376809 GCF_015228065.2 Penaeus monodon
GGAGGGAGGGACAATGTGTGACAATGATGTTTATCGTGAGTCTTTCCTCTTGTCATTTTCCGTTCATGGACTACCTCGGCTGTCATTAGCCTCTTACAGTATTGTCACATATTTACCATGGTTTTAACGAATTTGTCATTCACTGGGGTGCGGACGTGTTCGG
>NC_051416.1:30377333-30378714 GCF_015228065.2 Penaeus monodon
TGGAGAAAAGGCGTCATTCCACACCTGACATTCCTGTTGTCCCTTTGTCTTAGGCCTATGTCCCTATTTTTAACTAACAGTAAAATTCCGGCCCGTTTTTTGTAATGCCTAGTCGAAGCACCAGACTTTCTTTTCTTTTTTCTTTACGTTTGGTTCTGCATTGTTGCGCCTAAACCTAAGGCACTGCACTATTAATTAAGGCTTTATGTATTCCTGGCTGTTGTTGAAAATGGTGATATTGTAGAATTAATCACATGTTGCAGTTAATGAAATCAGTTGCCCTGAAATTGGTTTATACTAAGAAGGGTCGTGAAGCCAACAAAGATAGGCAAGAAGTCTTTGTCTATCAGTAATAGATAATATATCCATAAGACTTTGAAACACTAGGTGGTCCCGGCTCACCGTATATTAAAGAAGACACTAATATTTCCTTATTTATGGTGAATAGTTTATATATATTGAGCGTCCCGGTGTTAAATAAGACGGTATTTTTTTTTTTCTTCTGTTTATAGTGAATAGTAAATATTTGGCGTTATCTAAACACATGCTTTTAAATGAGACCGCGGTTTTGGTCTTCCCATAGTGAATTCATAAGTATTTGGCTTCATCTAGCGACCTGGTGATAGATGAGTCAGTAATCTTTTCATAGGATAAAATCATCTAAATATTATCGATTGGTTGATTAATTATCAGGATTCCCTTAGTTCTCCTGATATTGCATGTGGCCATAAGCTTTGTCTATGATATATAGTTAAGGTACGAGGGATCACCTAAAATCTTTATTCCTCAGGTAGTCGAGCTAAACCGACACGTGAAAATGGCGATAAGAGACAAAGGAAGAATGAAGAATTTAAAGAAACATGAAATGGAAAAACAACAACTTAGGACTGAAGAAAAGAAATGAACCAAGAAATAAAAAAGAGAACTTAGAAATGAAGGGAAAAAGGAACTGAAAAAAATGGAAATGAAGAAAAAAGAAGTAAGCTTAGAAATGAAGGGAAAAAGAAATGAACTTAGAAATTAAGAAGAAAAAAAGAAATGAACATAGAAATGAAAAAAATAGAAATGAAGGGGGGGAGAAATTAACTTAGAAAAAAAAAATAGGAATGAAGAAAACAAGAGAAATAAACTTAGAAATTAAGAAAAGGAAAACATTAACTTTGAAATGAGCTTAGAAAAAAGAAATTAACTAAGAAATGAAGAAAATGAACTTGGAAATGAAGAGAGAAAAAAATAAATGAAAATGGAAAGCAAAAGGGACGAGAAGTAGGGAACAAGAAAGGTGGAATGAGGCATTGCATAGGTTGAGTTCCGTAAGAGTGCTGTTTCAGAACTCGAGACGAAAGTCATGGAGGCAGAATCACCTGTTCCGTGGATAGGG
>NC_051416.1:30379019-30379149 GCF_015228065.2 Penaeus monodon
CATAGAAAGTGTATTATCAGTGTGAACATTCGAACAAACAAGAAATGTGCAGTGCAAACTCTGACTAGTATAATCCATTCAGGTCACATCATCACTAATAAAATAACTTTTACTTCTACAGTCATCATTC
>NC_051416.1:30379549-30380087 GCF_015228065.2 Penaeus monodon
GAGAGAGAGAACTTAACTGATATTGTATAAACAATCTTTGGGATTTCGTTTTCTGGTATAGATCGCATGCCAGTTCTGCGTATCACATGTACAGTCAGATTAAGGGCATATTTTTTCTCTTATGAAAAGAATCATAATGTCATAATTGTATGAGTATGTGTATATATTTTGCATTTTTTACATATGGATCATACCTACAACTAAATAAAGAATATTTAATGATTATCACACACCATTCTCGAGAGCATTGCAGTATGGTGTAAAAAAAAATCGTAAATCCAAGGTGTCATCCCCGCCCAGACTACGCGACCGCCGATTGGCTAAAATCTCACTACCTCTGACGTCATTAGCGTGTGCGTGCTCTAATTAGCTGCACGGTCGCAGGGAGGCTCTTCCCCGACACTTGCTGCGCGCCCGTGGATGTCAGGCAAAAAAATCCATTCATTTTCGGGGAGTTTCCAAGCGCATTCATGTTGGTAAGGTTAGGTTCTGTCAAATCCATTAGTGCAGAGATCAAACAGAATGGCCAAAGGGGCTG
>NC_051416.1:30380526-30380667 GCF_015228065.2 Penaeus monodon
TGTATTTATAATTTAGGTATGATATGAAATATATTGTGTACCTATGCAATTTAAACATAAAAATATACATTAATACTTACGTATGTGATATTGGAGGAAAAGACCAACGCCATGCCAATATTATTTCTGTGTGTGTGTGTG
>NC_051416.1:30380711-30381141 GCF_015228065.2 Penaeus monodon
GGTTACAGTCTTTTTGTAAGTTACATTATTTGAATTGTACTTGATTACATGCCAGATATTTCAAAATAAATGCGTAGTTTGCATCGCTAATCTTCATAAAATTCTTGACTGGTGTCGAAATACGTGAATAAAAAGGGTATTAAATGAAACAAAAAGACATACAATAAAACTAAAGACAAGCATACATACATCTACTTGTGTTCGTATATGCGTGTCAATAGAATATATACACTCGTTAATTTTTCACAAATGTACGACACTTATTCACTTTTCCTTGTCAATGTAGCCTCAAAAAGTACGAGTTGTTTGGGAGTAGTTTCGGTTTGTAGGATGACTTTATATTTAATATGGTTTATCATGTGAGTTTTTGTTCCTTTTTTACCGGGAAATTGTTTTACACTAGCAAAGCCATGGAGGTCATTCAAGAATA
>NC_051416.1:30381224-30381308 GCF_015228065.2 Penaeus monodon
TTTTTTTTTCCGTATTTCCCTATATGAAAAAAGAATAATTCCTTTATTGCACTATGATACAAATTATCTACACTGCATTAATTT
>NC_051416.1:30381366-30381920 GCF_015228065.2 Penaeus monodon
AGCATTACACCCCACGTACAGCCAGCAAACAAACCAGGAAAATATGGTCGCTGGAATGGTAACATTCGTGTTGATTCATCGGGATACTAAAGGATGCCAGTTTTTAATCGAATCCTTATCTAATCATGATATTAAAGGCAACATAATCCTTTCCTAATTATAATATCATAACCCTTTCAAAATCGTGATGTAATCAATGTAATCCTTTCTTATAAATAATATCGTCATAATCCTTTCATAATCATATCATAATAAACACAATCCTTTCCTAGTCTGAATATTGCCATAATTCTTTCCTAATCATAATTATAATAATTATCATAAGCAACATAACATATCAGCAAAACTCTCCGTTCCGTTTCGAGTCAGTTAATGAATGGAAGGAATCGAACAACAAACAAACGAAGAGGTGACCGGCACTTGACCTTTTTTCGTATACTTCCAGATAATGAATCCCTCTATTTTCTTATCAACGGATATTGAGGATTCGCCAGTAGCTCAATTGGCTAGCAGTAAATATGAAGCTTATGGAAATAAGGGTTGCCAACCGCGAC
>NC_051416.1:30382375-30382727 GCF_015228065.2 Penaeus monodon
AGGGCGTAAAGAGATTCCGAGTATGTATTACGTGATATACTTAAACAGTATAGTTACCCATTTCAAGTGACGGAACCGTTTTCTGATAAGGGTAAATTGCCGTCATGCAACGGAAATATTAGTAAACCAAATAAGCACTAAAGCTGTTAACGTATTAATTGTTAAAATTGATGGCAGGACTATACCTTTGGTGTGCCGATCCGCCGTTGTTTTTTTGAGTAGCTTTGCAGAATGTTTGGCTCTGGGTCTTTACTTCATAACCAATACGGGGCGATGTAAGGAAGACTCGACTCACCCACAGATAATCATCTTACTCTGAATGATTTGTTTAAATGCTCTTCATCGCTGGTGC
>NC_051416.1:30383008-30383692 GCF_015228065.2 Penaeus monodon
TAAGTAGGGCGAGCCCGGTGTTTTTCCTGCATAGAGTGCTAAACAGTTCTTGAAACGCATTCGCAGCACGATCGGTACTTGGCAAAGTACAACAATTTTAGCGATAAGTAGTAAGCGCTGTGTCTGTATGATTACGCACCGGAGGTGAATTATTCTCTCCTTACGTTTTTCACGAATCGAGTACTTGGTCTACTTAGAGAATGGTCTATTTTATATTGGCTTAAATACGACATATTCAAGCGTGTGTATTGGAGTTGCAAATACCCTAAAGATACGCATTAGAGAAAGGACAGAATACAAGAAAATGAAGAGGTTATAATTCTACATAAACAAGGACACTCTAAACACACGCAGACAGACGAACACGCCAATCGTTATCTCCATCAAGCTTGGATGCGAATCTATTGTTCCTGTCCCTCAGACTTTTGCTAACTAGATTTCTATAGAATTCCCAAAAGCCCCGGGGGATTCGCCATTATTTTTACGCCGGATCTCACTGACCGGCTTGTTGCAAATTCACCTCGGACAAGTGAGTAAGTTTGGAAACCTTGCGGAATCGATCGACAGGATGCGCCGCGGAAACCGGGTCGTCGTCAAAGCCACCTTACGGCTAATCTGTGGCGGCGGCGCTGATGGCGGCCTCGGTGCATGTGTTCTTCCAGGGGCTCGCGAGGAAGAGGTGCT
>NC_051416.1:30383709-30384256 GCF_015228065.2 Penaeus monodon
CACCTCCGTTGCCTTCGCGGCCGGGGTTGTGTTTGACGCGGGGGAGTTGTTCTGAAAGGGGGAAGAATTGTCGTTACAATGGAAGTTATTATGAAAGGGCAGAATTGTCATTACAAAGAAGTTACTTTTACAGAGAAATGTCATTGCAGGAGAATGATCATTATCACGGAGGAAGAGTTATTATTATAGGGGAGAAAATTATTATGACAGAAAGAATCAGATAACACGATTTGAAATACATGAAAGTATATTCGATAGGCTAAAAGATAAATTATAGATGGAGAAATGGGTTAAAGGGGTGCTCTGAAAGGCAAACTTGCCGCCGTTTCAGCTGAACTCGTTTTGTCATTTTATATTCCAATCCGACACAATATCGCTAGTTGGGATGGCCGCACGTGTGCACGGGTTTGTGTTCCCGAGCGCCGGGAAAACTCCGGCCTGAATTTTATCGCGCAGTTGATTTCATTTTGATGTAAACCAAAGAAAGGGGCTTCTACGATTGTTTAATGTGTTTCGTGGTAAATGCGGGCGCTTTATTTATTTTCAT
>NC_051416.1:30384296-30385154 GCF_015228065.2 Penaeus monodon
ATATGTGTGTATATGTATATATATGAAGAATGCAATATTATGGCTGTTATGAACTCGTATTGTGCGAAAGCAGTTCGCAAATTAGATTTCAAGTTCGAGATGACCTTATCGTTATGGACATGAGGTGAGCATGTTCAGGTGAGGTGGCCGGTTGTCCAGTAGCGTTGGGTATAAACAAACAATTAAGGTCTGGTTCTCGGTGTGTTGGTCGCGGCGCTGAGAGTATTTCTGGCGGCACGCGAGGCTCCCGCTGCCCAGGACGCCGCGCCGCCTATGTGGGTCAGCTCGAAACACGTAGTCTGCCGGACCTTCTCCCTTAACCACGCCTTCCCTGCCCAGAGGAACGCTCCCTCCTGCCGCTCCTGCTGGTGGTGCCGTTAGAACATCCCGATTTGATTAATCACCTTCCGTCCGTTATTTAATGATCACCTTCCCTAGCGGATCTGAAAGAGAAAAAGAAAGATTTTTCAGATGCCAATGGTATGAGGCAATGGTACGTGGTCTGATGGATGTGTGGCTGTTCTTTTCTATAATTCTCGTGGTGACTGCATGGTAGACGTCTTGGGTGATTGATGGTGGTTCGAGTTCAGTGACCATTAATGTAACTTTAGGCGAGGGAGAGGAAGAGCGCACTGTGTTGCAACCTCTCTCTCCCTGGCACCTAGGTCGGGGTTCGGGCAGTATTTAGGCCTTTGTCTGTAGGGGGCCCTGCTGGTAGCTGCGTGGCCCCCTGCTGCCCGTATAGGGTTCCTGGTCCTTGGCCGTGTCCGTGGCAATGTACGAAAGACTTACAGATATAGACCGTTGGGCTGTGAGAAGGAGAAGGTGGCGACGGAGGTAGTGGCGAAGGAGGGGAAC
>NC_051416.1:30385539-30386844 GCF_015228065.2 Penaeus monodon
CAACAACAGTGAACACTCCACCACCTTTAATCTCTGCTGTGAATTGTTTAATGGTGGGTCTGAACCACACTAGCCTCACTGTACTGGTCATTATTTGGTCACACTAATGACAACACGGTGATTAGTTCTATTTAATAATGGCAAAAGTAGTTCAGGTTTAGTTTTCTAATATGAAACTGAATTCAAACAGGCACCATACTTTTAAAGCGTTGTAGCAACACGCAGCTGAACTAGCCACACTGACACTGCAAAAGCCACTCTAACAGGGTTACACTGATCACGGTACTAGCTGGTGCCACTCTTGTTGTTGTTAATTCTTCGAGGGGTCCTTAGCTGTGAAAAAAACTCATCATTCATTGAGCATGTATTGTCACCCAATAATCACTTGTTGGTATTTTAGCCAACTTATTTCCTGGTAATAATATTTGCCTATTAAGGGTCTTGCTGATAATTTTACCGGTCATCCCAGCTGGCTGCTAATGCTACCAGTTGGGCTGTGAACGTGAAGGAAATCCTGAAGAAAGGTCTTGTATTTTGTGCGAGATTTTAGGATAGGATTTTAAAGAATTACTCTTTGTTCTCCATTTCATCAGGGGCAACTTGATGGTTCGTTATAGCCGCTGTGTTTGTTTGTTTTCTGTTCTGTGACTTATTTCTATAGGTAAGTCTAATTTTAGTGGTTAATCCGTTTCCAGTATTGATTATGTTTCCAAAACTTATTCTTTATATGAACTGAACACACGGTTTGTTTTCTATAGTTAAACAGGGTGATGTGTGTTTCGTGGCAAGGCTGCTGGTTGAAAAAAAAATCGTTTGCACTGATAATATTTTCAATTTAATGTGAGAAAAGTGTGGAAGAATAAAAGGAGAAGGGGAAGGAGAAAGAATGAAGATTAACGGGTGGTTTAAAGAGACTAGGGTTTTACACACTGCGTTTTTTGAAAAGGAATATATATATATCAAAGATGTATAGAGAAAATTTACAAAGTCAGTAAAATTGCACCTTATCTAATGCATGTTGAGATGATTCCACAATGAGAAGTGGGAGGATGAGGATACTAACTGAAATACGAGCATGTAGGCAGTGGTCGTCTTGGCACCTGGTTAGTCACGTGATCACGGATGAAAGAAAACGTTGGTGAGTATTGGTTTGTAGGAAGCACTATGATAAACTGTGAAGCGTGCGAGCTCTTGACTTGCAGTTTAAATCGCCCTAAGTATTTATTATCTGTAATGGTGCTCTGAATATATTCATATTTATTTACCTGCTTAAAGTATGAGTGTACATGCGAGCGCGCACGCACG
>NC_051416.1:30389820-30389979 GCF_015228065.2 Penaeus monodon
TAAGGATCTCATTTGATTTAGCCTATTGCTAAGGGTATAGACGTGGGTCAATATTGATATTCTTGACTTTTCATGATAACACTGTATTTTAATGTTATTTTAAAAGATTGTAGTACAGCATTATTCCATTTTCTGTTACATCACCAAATAAGAAAATAA
>NC_051416.1:30390316-30390391 GCF_015228065.2 Penaeus monodon
GTAATCTTTTTAATTTATCAGTACAAAATAATATCTGGCTGGATGTTACCGTAGAGTTTTACATTGTCCATTTCA
>NC_051416.1:30391397-30391789 GCF_015228065.2 Penaeus monodon
TAATTGATAAATCCTATCCATACAGATTATGCTTCACTGTCATTTCTCTTTCTCCGCAGGTAAGGGCGTGCAGGAGGACCAGAAGCCCACGGGTTCTTCTGGTAGATATCTCGGACTCAGAAGGATTGTCAGTAAGAGATTCTGTTTGGTTCCGTGAATAACATCACAGCAGTGGCTTAGGTCTCCTCTCTGGGCATCTCGAGATGGATGAGTGGGTTTGATCCCTTGTCAGGAAGGATGGCTATGTATCTGCGTCACGTGGCATTGTCTTAGTACGCCGTAGATGATGTAGGGATATTGAAGGTTTTTGGTAGTAGACGCCAGTACCTGCCGTCAAGGGTTGTTTAATATTCAAGTAAGATGATGATGCTGTCTCACTGCGTTTGTTTTGT
>NC_051416.1:30393694-30394424 GCF_015228065.2 Penaeus monodon
TAGCCATTCTAAAATGCAAAACTACAGAAAGCCTTCAACTTGTGCACCACCCACATATTCAGTGATTTGACAGATTTGTCAAAAAAATGGAATAAATTCTCGGAACAAATGCGTAAATATCAGAAAAGGGGAAAATGTCACAGGCATATTACATCTCATGACGCAGCTTTGACTTCTGTGAGGCCGTGGTTCCATCTTGGTTCTCTAGCGGTTCAGCCGTAACGTTACCTGGGCGCACAATACAGTTTTATTCTCGTAGAGAAAAACACTCACCTGACGGCCAGTTGACTTGGGCGAGGATGAGCTTTCTGTCGGAGGACAAACGTGTCAAATTCGCTTAAAAGCTGGAAGCACCACAATTGGCAGGGGCCAGTGACATAAAATAGTCTTTATGTATAGGCAGCGCAAGGTCGAATGCTGCAGTGACTCCATCACGAGAGCAGCGGCAGCATGCCAGGTTCTTCGAATTCTTTGCTAAGTTGCCAATTATGAGAAAAAATGTAATTTGCACATATATAGTCGCTGTCACGATATCTCTGATTTTTATATTAATTTCTCTCTGATCACACTAAACGAGTTTTATGCGACTGGGCCTTCGTCCGCATTGCCGCCTTGATGCCACGCCGCCCGCGCTCCCCCAGGCGGACTTGTGGGGGAATATTTCGGGATTTGCATTCGCTGTCCATCGGGGCTCGCGAGGGGACGGAAGGAAACTAATCCATTAATTACA
>NC_051416.1:30394577-30394978 GCF_015228065.2 Penaeus monodon
TTTCGCAGCGTCCTGCAGTTGATCCTCACGAACAGGAAGGGCGAGCTCGGAGCAGCGTCGGCCCCGCCCAGCGAATCAGATCCAACCAATGAAATTACTCGGGAACAAATGACTGACCATGACTAACGAAGACACAGCAGCCGGAAAAGTCGGGTTGACTCGCCCAAGTCACCTGCCTGATGAGAAGTTCACAGACAGCCGAGTCTTTGTACAAACGAGAAGTTCGGACGGAAACTTTGTGTAAAGAATGGGACGCGAGATGATCGTCAGGCGCGTCTTGGGGCCCTCCGCGCTCCGGTTGGGTCGTCTCCCTCTGGGCCGCTTTTTGTGGCGGTTTGTTATTTGTTATTTGCCTTTCGCTTTTCTCGTTCTCTTTCTCAATGTTTCTGTTTTTTCAGTCT
>NC_051416.1:30395616-30395892 GCF_015228065.2 Penaeus monodon
ACCCTCTACATTGTCTCAGCTTGTAGCGGAGGCATCGTAGTGAGCGGGCCAACTCATAACCCCCTTTTAGGCAGCATCCTCCCATCGCCCGTGTTCTGCCTCGCCGTCTCCTCCCCGTTGTGTGCGCGCGTGGCTTTAGCGAGCCTCAGCCTGCCAAATTGAGTTCTAATCTTCCTTTAATGTTTATCAAAGCGTCATCCCGAGGCCAGTGTTTCGTACTTAGGGGGTCCTAAGTTGGAAATTTGAAGTTCCTTTCAAAAGAAATAGGAGGAAGGA
>NC_051416.1:30396055-30396143 GCF_015228065.2 Penaeus monodon
CATTTCTCTTGTCAGATTTTTGGGACGGGAATAAAGATAGTTTATTTGGATGTTCATACACACGCACAGAAATAGAATAAGCACAAAC
>NC_051416.1:30396398-30397065 GCF_015228065.2 Penaeus monodon
CTTACAACACAACTGATATTCACTTACGAATTTGATACACACTCAAAACAGTGTATAAAGAAAGAAAATAAAGGGAAATCGCCTGCCTGGAAATGGGTACCGAGGCTCTTCTTTCTTTAGCCACCCTAAGTAACTCTTACATTTGTGATAAGAACTGCCATTATTTATTCCATTCCTTGACGCGTAATTCAATATGCGTTCGCCCCTGATTCCATGGCTTGAAACTTGAGAGTATCCTGCTCTAAAACAAAAGAAAATAAATGATGTATTTGCATTATGTGTGTTTGTAGATGAAAAAAAATGCATATGTAACTGTATGTGAATGTGCAGATGGGCGATGTATGTTCATGAAATCAAGTACAACCACAATGAATAGGGAGTACCATGTCTGTTAATGAAATATTCATATCAGTTGATTTAAACAGTTGTTTTTTGTTTTAATTCGTTTTTTGTTTTTCCGTTGAGGAGTCTAGTCTGACGAAACGTGGCGTTTCGAGTCAGACTAGACTCCTTAACGGAAAAGCAAAAAACAACAGTTTTAATCAACTGATATGAATATTTCATTAACAGACACATATGGTGTTTCGTTTCATGTTCGTCCGCGTTGGTATGTTTGTATTGTTTCGTGAATATTATCATTTATACTTTTGCATCTGTTGGACTTTCA
>NC_051416.1:30397114-30398239 GCF_015228065.2 Penaeus monodon
ATGTCTTGTACGGTTTAGGCATATCTGAGGCATACACACAAACCACAGTTATTTTTTGCATGTGTACGAGCGTGCATGTACACATAGTATCACATATATCTCTCCTTCGTTTACTCAAAAACCCATATTTTTTCAAAGCGAGAGTTGTTTTCGGATTTCTTATAAATATCGAAAACAAATGGCACAAATAACTATTTAAAAGAGAATGTAACATGAAACAAAAATTCATATTTTGTTAGCATACTTGTAATTGCCCTACTGTATCTGCCACCAACATAAAATGAGAAAATATTAAGATTAAATACATACATACATGAATAAACAGATCCGTAAATAACATCTAGCCTACACTAAAATTACGAACACGTAAACATTACACATAATAAAAGGGCATAAATATCTTCAAAAATATATAACTGCAACTAAGGTACTGCAAACCAGTCCCTCCCGATATCAGATAAGCGAAGCGACAGCAACTGAATTACTGAAGCCAGCGCGGATATCAGGATAACGGCGAAGATTGGTGAAGACTAGTGTTGATTGGTAAGGACTAGTGGAGATTGGTGAAGTTTGATGGAGAATAGCAAAGACTGGTGGAGATTGGTGGCGACTTTTGAAGACTAGCGGAGATTGGTGACGACTTTAGAAGACTAGCGGACTTTGGTGACGACTTTTGAAGATTTTGAAAACTGGTGGAGATTGGCGTAGACTAGTGAAGGCTGTTGAAGATATAGTGGTGAGACTGGCGAAGAAAGCTGAAGACTAGTAGAGATTGTTGAGGACTATTGGAGACTGGTGGAGACGTGAAGATTGGTTGAGATTGGTGAAGATAATTGGAATATACTGTGGCCCTTCTCAAAGGGGCTGTGCTAGAATTTAGGGTACAAGTCATCGCACTGGAGATGTATACAAGGGACCAGGGCTTTCTCACGGTAATGCGGTAACAGAAGATAAAATCCTATTGACCCGGAGAGATATATGACACTTTAAAAGATAGGAACAGTCTCGAGACGAATGATCTCTATAACTTTTCCTGCTCAGCAAAAGAAGAAAGAGAAAAAACTTTGCTGGCTCTTAAAAAAGGAGGAAAAGGAAAAGTAGGTAATGCCTGGTTTGTTTATTGTG
>NC_051416.1:30398407-30399538 GCF_015228065.2 Penaeus monodon
GTGGCAAAGAGAAGGGTTCGCTAGAACGAAAAAAAAAAGACATTGTAATTTCATGACTGTAAAAGCAACAGTCATACTACTGACTTAACCTAACTATACCATATAGATCAAACAAGACATTTACTATTCGCCAGCTGACAGAACCTTTTATTACACTGTTCAAAGATCAGAAAAGAAATGGCAGCTCACCAAGTCTTTTGAATTCCACATTCAAGATCCCTGTTGTGAAAGAGAAGATGATCAAAGTTTTCATTCTACACTGGCAATATCACCCACTCGTCTTCTCAAGAGATCCCAGTAGACACAGAATATTAGGCCTTTGTAAAAGTACTGAAAAGGGAAAGCAACCTCGCGAATATATAGATTTATTTATATTTCATTTAAGAGTGACATTCATGAAGCTTACATTTTTAACCAAGTTTATTTAGTACAGGCATTTTGACTAGCAATTATATCAGTCTGAAGTTAATTTACCCTAGATCTAGCATATGCTTGTGTAGACATGCCTGACAACTATATAGCATGTAATATTTTGTGTGTTCATACATAGATATTATCAGCTGATGTGACAGCTTGCATAGAGAAATACTTTAACATCTTATGGGAAGATATAGTTACAGTTTAGATATTTAACATCTTAACATGTACCTGTAGTATGTAGGCCTAACAGTGTGCTATATTTTGCAGGGTGTGAAGAGCCTATAACCTATGCGGAACCTATAAACTATGGACAGTATTCTATAGCTCAAGGAGTCCGTGCAGGTGAGAACCCGTTTATGCGTTACTGCCTTTTCTATTGATGTTGCTTATCGATGTTCATGGCCCGTGTTTATGTGAGTCATGTTGCCTGCTTATCTGGCGCATGTCCCGTTTTATGTGGATCATGTTCTTGGCCATGGGGCTCATGTTCCTCGCTTGTGTGATGCCTGTTCTTTGTCCATGTGGCTCATGTCTTTTGTTCATTTTCTCTGATTCATTTATGATTAGGTTCCTTGTCTATTTGGCTTATTATCCCTGCTTATGAGGCTCGTGTTCTTTCCTTATGTGGCTCATATTCCTTGCTTATGTACCTCATGCCCCCTGTATATGTGCCTCATGTCAGTAGAAAATGTTCTCCAACGCACTTTTTCC
>NC_051416.1:30399584-30399747 GCF_015228065.2 Penaeus monodon
ATGCCTTGTTTGCTGCTACCTCGTATGCTTCTGTTCCCTCGTGTTCTTTACTGGCATATTTATGTATGTTACGTAGCGTATGTGTTGGGTGTAGTTCTTTGGTCAACTCGTGTACCCCGTTCTGCGCCATTCTGTGTTTGGTTTGTTCGTCATGTATTGCTGC
>NC_051416.1:30399853-30399985 GCF_015228065.2 Penaeus monodon
AACATGAGCCATACATCCCGTAGCCTACATCGCCCCATGCATGTAAACCTCCTTATACCTTCCCGTTCAAGAGTATATGTCGCCCTTCTTCGCACGCTTTCTCTCCTGCATCCAGTCCCTATCTGCCTGCGC
>NC_051416.1:30400119-30400281 GCF_015228065.2 Penaeus monodon
TTATTTATTTTTCCTTCGCTATCTTTTCCGTTCGCTGTTCCGCGTCGAGGGAATCCCAGGGCGAAGGTGGCGTGTTCATGCATACATCTTCCCGGCCTCTTCTTTCCCCCCTCTTCGCGTGGTTTCCCCCAGCCCCTCCCTCTTCCCAGCGTGTGTTTGATT
>NC_051416.1:30400729-30401093 GCF_015228065.2 Penaeus monodon
AACATTCTCGAAGTTTCACTTTCAGGGGTAACGGTAAGTGACTTGCATATTAGATTATGTAATTTTATTCTGTTTTCTGTATTTAACTCTTTATCCTTTCGACGATCCAGCTTACTTCATTTGTTTATTTTCAGGTGTAAGAAGTATAGTGCACATTGATATAAGGATTTGCTTTTCTTTAAAAATCGAGATGGATAAATGATAATGATATAGTTGTCTTTGATGCACACATATATAAAGATCTTTGGTATATAAAGGTAAAGTGAATTTTGTTATGTGAAATGATATAACGATCTTTGGTATATAACGATATGATCTGTGTTGTATAATACATTATTATGTCTGTTATGTTACCGTAAAATGA
>NC_051416.1:30401130-30401729 GCF_015228065.2 Penaeus monodon
AGGTGCTTAAGGCATTTGCTTCTTTTGGTAGTAAGCAGCAAGTGTGTTTATGAGTATTTGCTGCCGCTGTCTCTCGGTGTGCCAAGGCTGAGCAGGTAAAGAAAGCAACAGCAGTAACAGACAGGTGAAAGACAGGTCGGCTGTGAGGGGAGGGGGTTACAGAGGGAGAGGGTAACTGCGAGGGGCGGGGCCGGGGGAGAGGGCGGCTTCGATGAAGGAGACGGGTGGGGGGGGGGTCAGGGGGAAGAGTGGCTTCGATGGAGAGAGGGAAGGGGATGAGGGAGGGAGGGGAATAGTGGAGAACGTGGCTTCGATAGGGAGGGAGAGGACGGGAGAGAGGCTGGGGTAGGAGGGGGATGGGTCTCCGAGGGGGGAGGGAGCGGAGGGTCAAGTTTGGCTGGCCTAGGAGGAGGGGGGAGGGGAGGCAAGGTCGCCTGGACAGGATAGGAGGGGGTGGGGAGGGGGTGAAAGATCCAAGAGAGATAAGGTCAGCTTGGATAGGGAGAAAAAGAAGAGGCGGGTGTTTATAAGGTCAGCAGGGAGGGGGACACTGACATTTAGCCCTGAGGTTATGGAGGCATCACTTATGGATGTGTTAT
>NC_051416.1:30402168-30403784 GCF_015228065.2 Penaeus monodon
GCCCCTAGATTGATATTGTATAGGGAGGGTAGGGCAGGGGGCGCGGGGGCCCAGGAGATGGCGGCGGAGGGGGGGTATTGATTTCACCCACGATGCTCTCTCCTGATACAACCGAACGCCGGGGGGGGGGGAGAATGAGGTGGAGGGGTAGAGATATTTCGCGCAGGTTGCCGTTGTTAATATAAAGGAGGGGAAGGGGATACGATGGAGGAATATCAGCGGTAAAGAGGAAAGGGGGGAGGGAGGACGTGGAAGGAATGCATATAGAAGAAGGAAAGGGAGTGTATGGCATGGCTGGAATGGCATATGCTGGAGAATAAGACAGATAAGGAAGCAGGTGTATGGGAAAGGAGAGATAGACAAGCAGGTGTTTAGCAATGAGAGAGACCAGTAGGTACATGGCAGGGGTGGCAGTCCAGCAGGTGTATGGTAAGGGATAGAGGCAAGTAGGTCTATGACAAGAGGGAGAAGCAACCCAGTGTATAGTAAAGGATAGAGGCAAGCAGGTATATCGCAAGGGAGAAAGACAAGCAGGTGTATGGCGATTGAGAGAGACAAGCAGGTGGAGAGAGACAAGCAGGTGTATGGCAAGGGGGAGAGACAAGCAGGTTTATGGCAAGGGAGAGAAACGAACAAGTGTATGGCAGGGAAGAGTGACAAGCAGTCGAATGACAAGCGACAGATACTCGTCTGCAAGTGAAGGGAGAGGCGGTAAAGACAGAGGCGAGGCTGCAATAACAAACGTGCACTGGGTGACGCGTGGCTGTCCTGGCAGATGTGGCACGAGGAAGTCTCGTACGGCCGCGTTGGCAGGGTGCGAGGGGGGCGGGTAGGAGTTGGGGAGGGGGGCTGCGTTTAGTGCCATCGTCCGCCCGTGGCTCTTTGCAGGGATGACAGGGACGGTATTTTCACCAAAGGGATAATTTCGAGTTCATTTATTACCCTGAGTGCGGTATTTTTAATTTCGGCCGGCGGTCCATCGTTACCCGCCAAACATCGTTAACTCCGGTTATCACCTCACCTCCCCTCTTCCCCTTACCCACCCTTTACCCAAGCCTCGCCTTCACTACACCAAAGTTTACCTGCTTCGTTTACCTACTCTCGCTGTTTCTTCTTTACCTCGTTTCCTTCCTTTTTCACTTTGATGTATATTTTATGCCTGGCATAGCATCCCGCGCGACATGTCTTCATGGTCTTCTGGCATCCGGCGCGGAATTCGTCTCAGTCCGCCATGGCTTCGACAGCAGATGCAGTTCCTGTGGTCTCGCTTGTCCATTGGCAGTGTCCGGAACACCTGTCAACGCCTGTTCATGCCTGATTATAACTGGAGTTTGCCTTCCGCTTCTTCGAATATCGAGACGTCTAATAGTCTTCCATTTTTCTTGTTGAACTTGCGTTACGTTTATGGAAGCCCTGAAGCCTAGACAACTTCATAGATGTGTTAACAGCACGTTTCCCTATTAGACACCTGTTTTCCTTGTTTAACCTTGCCTGTCAGAAGGTCGTGCAGCTCTTGGAGAAGTTGCGAAAAATTGTTAAAAGCACGTCTCACTACTCGATACCAGTTTTCCTCATTTCCCGTGTATTACATCCGAAGTTGATTTCCCAAGTTGCCT
>NC_051416.1:30403833-30404123 GCF_015228065.2 Penaeus monodon
ACGTCTCTAAATATAACATGTTCCCAACGCGTTACTGGCCTGGGAATTCCGCTGTCACGTGCGTCTCCATAACGCAGTCATTGACGGGGAAGGAGGCGCGTGTGGGGCCGGCAGTGCGTGAGAACGTTGAAGGAGAATCCGCCTTTGAGATCCTGTTACGTCATTCGTTTTGCCTCGCTCGCTCGCGTGCCTTTGGCGTTCTCTCTCCTTCGCCCTCTTTCCATGTCTCTCTGTCTCTCCTTTCTCTGGTCTCTCTTTCTCTTCTTCTCCATCTTACCGTCTCCCCCCCT
>NC_051416.1:30404237-30404345 GCF_015228065.2 Penaeus monodon
TTTTTTTTTCTCTCTCTCTTGCTCAACCTCCTTCCCTTTCTCTCTTTCCTGTTAATTCTCTCCCTTTCCCTATCTCCATCCCTAATCATTTTCTCATCCCTTTTCACC
>NC_051416.1:30404402-30404568 GCF_015228065.2 Penaeus monodon
ACTCATCCACGCTCTTTCTCTCACTTCTACTCATCCTTGCAATCACAGCTACTCGTGCCTCTTCTCTCTCGTCTCTCTTCTCACTCTATCTGTGCCCGTTATGTTTGTCTCATTCATCAAGTTCAGTGGTGGACTAATCAATATAGCTACTGAATACGAGGTGGCC
>NC_051416.1:30404631-30404698 GCF_015228065.2 Penaeus monodon
ATTTTTCATGCTGGGAGGGGACTTGAATAATCGGTTGCTGTGAAGTATAGAAAGTTGGAAATATGAT
>NC_051416.1:30406377-30407443 GCF_015228065.2 Penaeus monodon
CACTAATTTATTCAAATACATATTCCTTTATCCCTCTTTCTTCTTTCTTTCCTCTCCTTATGTTTACTAATGTTTCCTCTCCCTTGGCATTCACTCTTATCTCTTCAGCGGCGGTCAGCTTAGAACCGTAGTTTATAATTAACACAAAGAGGGCACTAGAATGCGTGGTATGTGTTTGTTGTTTTTCCTATCGGCTCGCGAAGGGCCGTGAGCTGGGAAGTGCTTATCTCACGGCTGTGTTGTTAGCGTTATGAGGGACTAATGAGGCTCGGGGTTCGTTTTGATGCGGGGGGAGGGGGGTGGAGATGGGTATGTTGTGGTTGAGGTCTGTTGGTTGAGCAGGTTGTGGTTGAGGTGTGTGTTTGCTTGGTATGTTGTAGTTGAGGGTGCGTTGGTTGGGTTTGTTGTAGCGAAGATGTGTGTTTGTTGGGAATGCAGTGCCAGAGGTCAGCGGTCGTTGGGTTTGTTGTGGTTGAGGCGTGTGTTCGTTGCGTATGTTGTGGCAGAGGTATGCGTTTCATGAGTATGCTGTGGTTGAAGTGCGTTGGTTGATATTTGTGTTTGTTGGGTTTGTTGTCGTTGAGTGTGTTAGATGGATATTTTAGTAAAGGTCTGTGTTTGCTGGGCATGTTGTTGTTTGTTTGGCATATTGTATATCGATTTTCGTATATTATATATGGATTTGTTTTCATAAGAAATATATTTGTTTAGGGGATGTGAGTGAAAAATTCCTTATGTATTTTCAAATGTGATTTCTCGACTCATATACTGTTCGAATTTATACATTTATACAATACTTTAAGTGATAATTTTATTCATATATCTCGGTCCAGATTAAAGGACCTATAGATACAAACACCAAACAATTAATAACCAATTTTAACCAAACCATCAATCTATAAGAGGTTCCAGATGATATAAGTGCTTCGACAACACACTGAGGAAATAGCGAGGACCAGCCCCCCCTCGCTGAGGTTTACGTGGCGCCTAAATATTTACGGTGTTCCGCGCGGAGGCTGTTCCTCGCGGGCGCTGCGCCGCTCAGGTCGCGACGCGGAGGTGCGGC
>NC_051416.1:30407574-30407899 GCF_015228065.2 Penaeus monodon
CTCGTGGGTGTGGGTGTGGGTGTGGTTGGATAGGTTGTTGTACGTCTTAATCTCAGTTATTGATATTCTTGACAGAACGCTGCTACTTTTGTTATTTGCGTTTATATATATAAAGATAGATATAGAGAAGGATTTTTTAAACCATGTTATTGCGCTTGAGGATATTTATAGGCTTTATCATGGAGTGGGAATAAAGAGGACATATTTCCAAGTCCCATATTTAAATTCAAAAGTATAATCACGTAGGGATTTAGATTTTACTCCGTATTTCAGATCCTATTATGAATAACTGCTTTATGAAATAGTGAATTAACTGTATGATAGT
>NC_051416.1:30408080-30408271 GCF_015228065.2 Penaeus monodon
GAGAACAACCTATATCTCTGTTCAAGAGTACTACTAAAAGATAAATGAAACAGGACTCGTGAGGGAAAGCTGCAAGTTGATGGGCTGAACTCTGTAAGAGAGTGGTCAGCTACCGCAGATTTGCTAACTCTGTGAAGGAGCAGTGTGCTGTGTTACGCCAGATTTCTAAATACATCGTCGACCAGTGTGCA
>NC_051416.1:30408330-30408857 GCF_015228065.2 Penaeus monodon
CTGTGAGTTTCTTTGTTTAAGTGATTGTGTCACTTTTATTTTTGCATCCACAAGCACATCCCAAAACTTTCGCCTTTTTAAAAGTATTTTTCTCCCAAGTACCACAATAGCTGGAAGAGACTTGGTACTCTTAATTTGAAATTTTCCTGGCGAACGTAGTTGCGCCAAGTTTTAAAAAGTGGCTGTCCACAAAGGTAATTATGGAAGCAAACTCGCATTGATACCTCTTTTTCAATGTTTTTTCGATTATGTTACGTAATATTCTCAACCACATTTGATCCACGTTTCGTAATGGCAATATCATGACTGGGCCGGAGAGGTCGTTTCCCCTCTTGCAACGAGGCCTCATGTGTTCATGCTTGGACTCATGCTGCCTTGTCTGTTATTGTAAAGTTAATAACTAAAATATTTGAGTCAGATAATTGTTAATTTAACACATAATATGTATGTGTATACGTACACACGCATGCATGCGCGCGCACGCCTGTGTGTGTACAAACGCATCACCATCTTCAATACTAATGCTA
>NC_051416.1:30409198-30409757 GCF_015228065.2 Penaeus monodon
ATACTTTTAAAGAGCCACTGTTGATTGGTAAGAAACAATACTCTCTTGTTGATTGCCGTTATGTATTCAGTAGTAGTTAACGATAATTAATTTTTGTTGGAATAGTTTAATCTTCTTCATGTTTAATACATTTACGTATTAAACATTATTATTATCTGTGATCAGTATGAATAGTATCAACATTAGTAATAGTACTTTCCAACGTTGTAACGAATTCATTCACATAATCCCTTGGCTTACTCGCCCCCCCTCCCCCCTAAAGCCGGCTTGACATTTCCCCGAAGCCAAGGTCCACGTTAGCCCTCACGGTCGTCTCAGCTCGACGGCCGAAGCAAGAGCGCAAATGACCGTTTGACCGCTTGCAACCGGCTGACCTTTGACCTATAGGGAGCCTCCAGGGTCTCTCTGGCCATTCGTATCAAATAGCAGCACAAGTGAGTTAGATTTAAAGGGCGGCGGAAAATGCGTTACCGAGATGCAGGACCCGGTTAGCATGTGGTGGATGTGACGATTTTTTTTATATGATGAATGCTTTGTGTTTGTTTTAAGCGTTGGTAAA
>NC_051416.1:30409807-30412313 GCF_015228065.2 Penaeus monodon
GTTCTTATCAATATAGGTTTTGTTGTTGATGACGATGGTTCTTAAAAGGTGAATGATTTGTATTTGTAATCAGGGTTGGCTCATTTTATTAACTGTATATTCGTGTATATATCTGTCTGTATATATTTTGCCACTTATTCTTTTCTTTTTTCAGGAATTTTGTTTCACTTATTTCCTCTTTTGTAAATATTACAAATATACACTTATTATCATTGGCAGTAGATGTATTTGCAAATATAATGGCATTTTCATTGTCAGAGAGAGAGGGAGTGTGCGAACAGAAGCTAAGTGAAACGGAGAGGCATTAAGAGAAAAAGAAATTGATTAGAATGAGAATAAAACTAAAAGGTGCCAACTAGAGGGAACTGTACTTGAAAAGGCAGCCATCACGTCGCCGCATATAGTCTCGAATAGGCAGTTGGAAGGTATTAGATGTTAGTTTGGATATATGTTGGATAGGTATTATATCAGTTGTATATTTGATTAGATAGGCATTATGCTACACTTATGTCATATATCACCGAAAATTGTATTAGATTAGGCAGAGAATGGAATATTCTTTCCAAAGAGAATAATAGAAAGAAAGAAAAGGCAAGCACCGAAAATTCATAGCCGTCAACAAAAAGAGAAAGGGCAAAGTAGTATGGCCGGAGGAGATAGCAGTAGACCTGATCAGAAGTCTTGGCGGTGTTGGAGTGAAGAAATTAGACCAATTTATTAGCGAGATTATGAAAGCGGAGGGATTCCCACAGAATTTGGCGAATTCGGTTTTATCTGCCAGAAAGAGCGGCCAGAATTTGAGCTCCACAGAACAATATCATGAATCTTAGAGTGAGAATCTTGTCAAGGGCATTCGCGAATGGGAATAAAAGGAAGATAAGTAAATAGGTAAAAAAAATAAAAAAATATATTTGGATGCGAAAATCGACAGTGGAATACAGTATTTAAGAGCAGAATAGTTTATTGAGAGAGAGCTACTGAGATGAAGAACCGTTGTTTATGTATAGTAAAGTCTGTGATAAAATCAAGCTCTTTGTGTTAGAAATACTAGGGAATATCCAACTTTTCTCTTCGTTTCGCTTTGGGAATGTTAGGGAATCGTAACATCTACTTTTCTTCTGGAAATATTTGAGAATATCAACACATATGGAAGAAACTAGAGCGGGACAGGGAACTGGTGATGAGCATCAGCTGTTACAGTTATTAGCGAAGTTGGTGTATTTGTAAAGAAAATAATGAACAAAACAAGGAGGCGACCTTTAACCTTTGCAGTGAAACACGACCTAGAAACATACCCAGACTTGCGGTTGAAGGAAATCATATCAATAGCATTGAATATGAAGAGACGGCTTGTTGGCAATATCAGTGAAGCAATTTCCAAGAAACCCTAAGCACGAATCAATTGACATTTAAGAAAGAAAAATGGTTTAAGCGAATTATTTTGGATATTTGAGAAAGTCGATTGTAACGGAGAGATACAAAGAGAAGATTTGCAATGGGTGAAGACATAATTTCAGAGATGAAAGGCTTTCTGTGTAATCCCGAAATAACCATAACAACACGATTTAGGGTGTCATAATGTTATGAGCTGCACCTACTGAAATATGGATGCGAGACATGAACTCTTTCTAAAGGAACGGAAGTGCGGGTCGATGCGGTAGAGCAATGCAGTACCTATGAAGAATGTTAAGATGAGTTCATCGAGTTGACTTTAGATGGGTTTCTCGAAGGAATTAGGAACGGGAAGAATGATGTTTGTGTGATTAAGATCGATGGATTCTATTGGCTACTATATAAAGGAAAGGGATAAGGAAATGATGATAAATATGTTAGTTGCTAAAGTTAGAAGGAAAGAAAGAGAGAGGACAAAAAATTCGAAAGTGCATGGGGGGCACCACAATCCAGAAAATGCGCATAGATGACTGGGATAACCTGTCACCATAGTTGCATCACAGAGACTGCAACTTGATGTAATAACAGGGAATCCTTTCTTATTTTCTTGTGAATCAGTCTTGCACTTTAGATGTTCGTTTTATTATTTACATCTTTATTAATTTCGTCATTTTCTCTCTGTGATTTTTGTTTATATGCAGTGTAGGCATCGCTCCAATCATTACACTTGCTGTTATATATTTTCTGGTTTGAAATTATTCCTGAATATTACTTATACATGTAAAAGAATAGCCACTCGAGAAAACAAAAGAAAAATAAAACACAAACAGGCGTTTTCATTAACTACAAGAATGTGTATGTGAAAGTATGCAGGTACATAGGCGGAGGCTCCGACCTTGCGCCACGTGCCAGGAAAACAGCTGAAGCGCGATGGGAGTCGATGCGCTTGGCCAATCTCGCCTCCTAATCCCTCTGGGAGCGACGACGACTGTAGATCTATGGGCGGATTCGCTCGGCGTTTAGGGCGTTGTCGTGTAGATGGATTGGAATATTAGTGTTGTTGCTGTAGATCCTGTTTTATTGGGTTGGTTTTGGTGGGGGGGGGGGGTGCTGG
>NC_051416.1:30412428-30412821 GCF_015228065.2 Penaeus monodon
GCACCTTCCTCTGCCTCTTCCTTCCTCCTCCATCCCTTGTATTACATCCCTCCACTTCGAATTCTCGTTTGGCGGCCGCTGCGATCGCGAAAAGCCCCCGACCCGCGACCCCGGCCGACGGAGGGCCGCGCGGACAGCTCGCCTGCTATTTTCATTCATTCTCTCTGGACAGCATTCCCGCTGCGTGACTCCGGGCCAGAAGGTGTTTTCGGCGCCGTCCGCTCACGCCCCCTTTCACCCCCCGTTTACGCTCCTTCCCTCTCCTCCCCTACCCTCCCCCACTTCAACCCTCCCCTTTTACCCCTTCCTCCCCCACCCCACCCTCGTTCCCAATCCCTTCTACTCCCCCGCCCTCCCTCCCTCACGCCTCTTCCTCAAACTATCTTTGCACTT
>NC_051416.1:30412849-30413123 GCF_015228065.2 Penaeus monodon
TGGTTTCCCTCGCCCATACAAAACGGGAGACGAATTCGCATGATGACTTCGGATTTTTCCCCTCGTTGTCCTTGTCCCCTCGGCTCCCTTCGAAAGGCCAAGGGGCTTCTCAGCCTCAACCGCACGACTCGCTCTCTCCTCGTCCTCGAGTTAATCCTCAGTCCAAGGGCGACTCCAAACAACCCCACCGGCGAACCTGTCAGAGCAGGGGTGGATGGGAGCAGAGGGTAGGGTGGGGGTGGGGAATATTTACGTCATGAATGTTGTAAGTGTA
>NC_051416.1:30413387-30414100 GCF_015228065.2 Penaeus monodon
AGGTCAGTAAAGTCCCCGAGGGCGTTTATGGCGAGGGAAATTGCAGATGAAGGCGCCGCGGCCAAGGGAGTGCTAATCGCCCCCAATCGCCGCCTCTCCAGGTGAGGAAGGGGCCTCACCTACTTCGCGCGGGGAAGCCCATTACGCAATAACTTAACAAAACATGAGGCGATTACGGTAGAATTTACGGGATTTTTGAAGTTTATCAAATTAAAAGTAAATGAGAAGCAAATTGAATTAATAGAATGATATTATTGATTATCTGTTTATAGTCCTATGTACAGCTTATTCATCTTATAGATTCCATTGTGAAGTACAACAGACGACACTGTGCAATAATGTCTATTAAAACAAAAAAAAAAAGAAAAGCTTATATATGTCCATTTATATAGATGAGGCCGCTGTTGCTTCCTTTGTAGGAAATAAATCTTTTTCAACGTCCCGACGTCGTTGAGGCACACCCTATTTCGGTCTGCTTATGCATCAAAGTTTTCATGTTTTTATTTCGTATAGGTTATTGTCATTAATTTTTATTCGATATCTATATTTGCACTACGATTTACATTCATGTTCATTCGTTCCATGTATAAATACGGGGCAGCAGACACGGGCAGCCTATATATCTGCACTGTCATTATGTCGTACCACAACCAGAAAATTTCCATTTTATGATTTGGCTTTGTTCTGAATCAGCGCTTCCAGAGAATAATTTT
>NC_051416.1:30414316-30414700 GCF_015228065.2 Penaeus monodon
TTGTATTAAAAGAGAATCATCACATCAGCTTTCACTCAGAGGATCCGATCGCCTCAGATTTTCGCCGGTGAAGCAGCTAGCTTTTCTAGTTAACTACCGCGAGAAATGCAATAAGCACGTATTGGCGAAACCTGACGTGGTCTTGCTCGATGCTTGCAAGTCCGCCTGCCTTAATTCGGACTTCATTCGCGATTAATTTGAGGTTCATTTGCGTTTATTCTGGACTTCATTCGGGCTTCGTTTGCGTTTATTTTGGGCTTCATTCAAGCTTCGTTTGTGTTCACTTTGTGCTTCATTCGGGCTTCGTTTGCGTTTATTTTGAACTTCATTCACGCTTGATTCAGGATTCTTTCCCGTGTATTTCGTTCAGAGTAAATTAAAGGC
>NC_051416.1:30414790-30414925 GCF_015228065.2 Penaeus monodon
GGAGGGGGGGGGGGTTAAGGCAGAGTGATTTAAGGAAAAGGGGAGAATGGAGTGGAGGGAGCAGAATGAAGACAAAGGAGAGAGAAGGGAGAGAGAAAAAGGTTAAGATAGAGCAGAGCGATTTTTATATAGGTA
>NC_051416.1:30415141-30415331 GCF_015228065.2 Penaeus monodon
GAGAATTGAAAAAAGGATTATATTTGTTGTAAAGTTTGTATTCAAATTATATTCTTTAGGATGTGTATAAATGTGCTATTACTAAACTTTCACACAAAAATGCCTTTTATTGTTACTGGAAGAAAGTTGTCATTCTGTTGTCTTGCGATTCCCTGAGGCGTGGAAAGCTTGCGTCTTATTAAGGTGATGG
>NC_051416.1:30415759-30415932 GCF_015228065.2 Penaeus monodon
GGAGTGAACGAACCTTTGATGCATGTAGATGATATGCCACGTACTGCCGTCGCGAGAGTGTTTTGTGGAGCCGAGATCCACCGGGAACACAAGGAAGATCATTTCCGGATTTGCGTCGCAGGTCGATGCATTATCGGAATATGGGAAACGCCTCAACTGGGGTCGGTATTTAG
>NC_051416.1:30416016-30416237 GCF_015228065.2 Penaeus monodon
AAGATCTGTCATTAGTTCTCAATGCTGGCACTGTTTTATTAGTACAGCACTTGTCAACACCAATTTGCCCATGCTAGCACTAAAATCACCATTATACCGCAATAGCACCATCGCCGACATTGTGCACAGACTAGTGCTATCACCGCCATTAGGCTCACGAGAGCAACATTGCCACCAGCATCAGCATTACATGACCACCATCAGGTTCGTGGAAATGCTAT
>NC_051416.1:30416300-30416820 GCF_015228065.2 Penaeus monodon
ATATCACGCCTGCGATAGCACTATCTCCACCCATATGCCCACGCTCACCCAAGTGCCAATAGCGCAGCAACGCCATCACCCACAACACCCAACAGCGCCCACGACCCTCCTTCGACGTGGAATATTTCGCGGTTCAGCCCATAACGTGCCAACGTCAATGCCAGGAACTGATAACGCGGTTTATTCTAACGTTAATCCACTCTCTGTTGACCTTCTCTATTTTATTCTAAGGTTAATCCACGTCCTATTGACTCGGTTTTATTCCATGGTTAATCCACTTTCCGGTGATTTTTTTTTCTGTTTTATTTTAAGGTTAATCCACTTTCTGTTGACTCTTTCTATTTTATTCAAAGATTAATCCTCTTTCTATTTTAGTCTAATGTTAATCCACATCCTATTGAGTCTCTCTTTTATTCTAAGGTTAATCCACTTTCTATTGACTCGGCAAATAGCCGATTTTTTTCGTCAGAGGTGGATTGTGTTTCCTTAATCGCGTGGGGTGAATGTGGTGGTCTGTTTA
>NC_051416.1:30417236-30418208 GCF_015228065.2 Penaeus monodon
TCAGAGACGGGTAGAGGGGAACGGTGTTCTCTCCATATATTTGTATATCTGTGTCATTGTAACTTTAAAGTACAGGTTGTTAGGGGGAAATTGACTCCTGGGGGTCAGTTTATTTATATATCCATTCATAGTTTCATAATACTTTTGTTATTTTCTTTATATATCTTCAGATATTTTTATTGTTTTTATCATCGTCTCTGTAACTTCAAACAGCAGTTCATTCCGGTGAATCGGCTTATTTACATAGTAATTCATGGTTCCTGATAATAGCTTTAGTAGAATTTGTTTTATGTTTATAATCATTTTATTACTGTGTCACTCCATCTATAAAGTACTAATGGTTACAGTAAATTCGCTACCTGGAGGTCAGCCTATTCACACATTCGTTTATAGAGTTTGATGATATCTGTAATAGTAGTTATTTATGTTTATTTTCATATCTTTATTATCGTATCAGTTACGCTATAAAAAACAGGTTGTTGCGATAGATTCGCCACCCGGGAATCAGCTTATTTACGCATATATTTTTTTATGATATATGTAATATATTTGCTGATATTTATTATCATATTTTTATTATTGTGTAATTGCAGCTATGAAGAACAGGTGGTTCCGATGAGTTCGCCACTTGGGAATCAGTCTATTTGCAAATTCATTTATATATTTGATGATATCTTTAATAGTATTTGGTCATATTCATTAGCGTATTTTTATTATTATTTACACATCCACTTAGCTGCACCTTTACTACCACTTTCGTTCCGGGCGCGTGAAATGGGTGTTCCCCGGCTCGCCTCCCCACGAGCAAGGGAAGCGACCAGGCTGGCCGTGTCACGCAGACCCAACACCTAATTTGATTTTCTGATGCTGGAAAATGTCCCCTCCATTTATCGTGGTCTTGTCCGCGTGTGGAAGGAAGGCTGCTGCTGGGAGGAGGGCGGGGTGTTGCCAACTTTCGCCCGCGTGACACTG
>NC_051416.1:30418461-30418644 GCF_015228065.2 Penaeus monodon
GTGTATTGAATCATAACTGACAGCTTCTTTTCCTGTTGCCGAAGCTATGTTGCTTAATCAGCATTATTCACCAATATTTAAAACTGTTAACTTGCAATATTCTTTTTTAAATGCTGTTGAGATTCAAGTGTTTTCATTGTATCAGAGATGGCTCGTATGCCCCGGCGAAAATGGAAATTTCAG
>NC_051416.1:30418820-30419253 GCF_015228065.2 Penaeus monodon
TTCATTATATAGCTCTGGACGACTTCCACGGCCCGAAGGCGCTCACATTGTTACGTCTTACTTTCTTAGTAGCGCTTATTTTTCCGTCCTTTTTCTTCTCTCTCCGGAGCCGCCAGCAAAGCATTGTTCAATTATTAAATTAATTCGCTTTTTGGTTTTGTTTGTTCCCTGTTTATGACGCCAGTTTCAACGTCATATTCTTTAGCTTATTTTACTCTCCTATCGCGAAAAAATATCATGACACTACACACTCAGCATGGCATTTTCGGAGCGAAAAGAAAAAGAAAATGGGAATCCGAGGTGGCACTGCGAGGAAAACACAGCCATTAACACTCAATAGGCAATATTTCGACAAGGAACGCCGGCCCGGGATGGTAATATGAAAATACATATTGTTTGCTCGACTTCGTCTTATGAAGTTCAGAAAAGGGAA
>NC_051416.1:30419498-30420440 GCF_015228065.2 Penaeus monodon
GCAGCGATTTGCTGGTACTGAAATTAGATTTCTTTTTTAAGTGAAAAATAACGTCTTCTCGTGTGACGCTTCAAGGTAATGATTGAGGAGCTTGTGTTCTAATCCATTTTTCTTTTTTCCTTATCCCCTTGAGATTTATTGGGTGTAGTTGTGCATGCTTGTTTGGGTGCTTATCATTAAAAGAAACACAACGTATGAACTCAACGCCGGGGGTTTTAAAGAGAGCAAATCGCAAAGTAACCAACCCTCTACACGCCCCGCTAACCACTTTACTCCTTCGGGTGAGACTTTCGACCGCCATTGTTTGATGATGTTGCACCTCTCCGCTTACATAAGCATCATCGACAGGGATCAGGGGTTAGTGCCAAGAGAAACAGCGAGCGAACAGCAGCGGTGAGAACATATTTGACAGGATCATTTGGTTTGTGAAAGGTGTGGGCGTTGTATACAGTGTTTGTACTCTTTTTTTTATGTCTCGTAAGCCCTTTTTTGTTATGTTATTGTACGAGTAAATAAATGTTTGTACTATTTCTTTCGGCTAATATGCCTTTTAGATTATGATACTGTAGATGTTGATAAATTCGTCTATTTTTTATGTCTTGTTTTCTTTTTACTCATGATAATATAAAAAAAATAATGAATTTGAAATGCCTCTGAACTAAAGGATCTGTCCTTAAAGGCATTCAAACAGGAAAGTACTTAGAAGTCGGTTAGTTAATGGCTGGCTGGCTTTGCTTTGTCGGAAATATGTGAGGTCGACCACCAGGATGTGTGGAGCCTTGGGTTTCACGTCTTGGGAGAAAGCCGAGAGCCCGGGAGATTGAGCGCACGTGCGGCTGTCCTGCGTTTGAAGAGTCGCGGGGCCGAAACGTGGCCATCGAGCCGTGACGTGGGAACCTCCGGGCGCCAAGGTCTACAAATCATTATTTCCCGTAAAAAAAT
>NC_051416.1:30420726-30420868 GCF_015228065.2 Penaeus monodon
CTAGTGTGCTCGTCTCTTTCTCGAGCTGTCCCCCTCCCCAGATACATGGGCCAGCCTAAGGCCACATAACTTATTGTCATTGGTGCCCGTCGCGAACGCTCATATGTCATGGCCAATTTTGGGTGGCTCAGCGAAAGGTATG
>NC_051416.1:30420937-30421190 GCF_015228065.2 Penaeus monodon
GATGAGGTTCAGTGGGCGCCTTTGATCATATTGTTTCCATTATCAAAAATAATTACAGGTTTCCCATAGATACTCTAAAACATATGCCTTGAAATTAGTTAATATATCTTAACCAGTGATAGTGGCATTCAGAATTATCCTTTCATAATTTTAACATTTTTATTTTTGCTATTCATCCGTATATCATTGATGATAAAAAAATAGATTAGCTTGTTCTGTAAGCATTAACAGTATTAATGCTGTAACGGCAGGG
>NC_051416.1:30421467-30423478 GCF_015228065.2 Penaeus monodon
CATTTAGTATCACTAATATAATTCTTAAATGGTAATATTGACGATATCATTTTAGTAACAATTTTGATAATTGTCTGTGCGAGTACTAAACTGATTATAACATTAATGGCCGAAAGAAGTGTTTTTATCTTAAAATTAATACTAAAGATGATGACGTTAAATGATAATGAGTGAAAAGTATAGTAGTGATAATGTCAGTGATATCCGCCTTATTGATAATGGTTGTTATGATAATGACGATAATTTGGATAAGAATACATAGGAAAATTGCAATGGGGTGTCATGTTTCATACCGATCTTAGGTTTTCCGTCAAACATGGAAATATCAATGTTTGATAAAGAGTAAAGTGCAATTAACACCATTGTATGAAAAAAAGTTCTATGACGAGGTTGAAAAAGAGTGATATACGGTAATTTTAACTATAAAGTAATATCAATGGAAGATCAGTAATTCACACAGATCGGAATTAACAAGCGAAATGTCCTCACGGCAGACCCGTCAAATCGCAAGGTAAACAAAGATTTCGTCAAGCAAGATGGAGAAAGCATGTATATCGCAAATAGCCTCAGTCTTTTTTCAGGGAACATATGTTTACGTCTTTAATGCCACTGCCTTGTTACTTTGTATTACTTCAAATTTTCAAGAAAAGCGACGAGAAGAAAGGAAAAACCCGAGGCAGCATCTTGTAAATCAGTAGGAAGGAGCGACGCCAGAAACAACAAAAACAACGAAACCGGATCTCTGAGCACGTGCTTTATGTCAGTCGGATGATTTAAGCAATTAGCAATTAGCCTCAACACCAACGGCAGTTACTACTTCATTATCGCGCCCTGCGATGGGCCTCGAGCGCAGGACCACGGCCCCGGCATCCTTACAGACCCACACGAGCCACAGTACAGCCACACGATCACCATATGCAACACCGTCAACAACCACAACATGGGCGACACAGCAGAGCCAGCTAGGCCGTTACAACCGCCTCCTCCACCCCGACCAACAACAATGACATTACAACCGCACGAGCACCCCTCCGCCACAACCAGGACCACCGGCGCTGTCACACACACACCTTGCTGGCCGCCTACCAACACTCGCGAGCTCACCGTCTGGGCCGCACATCCACGGCAGAAAAAAACGGTCGTCTTGCGAGTACAGGAAACTCTCGAGTACTGTGAGTGTTGAAGAAAGCGAGAGGAGAGTAGTGCTCGCTTTGGGCAGTGTCAATAGTGCCCCGGCTCCCTCCTTCTTTCCCTCCTTGTCCGTTAGTGCCCGTGCCTCTTTTTCTATGGATTCTAAGTGACCGACCTTCTCTGGATATTTTCCCCTCGTTTTGAGTGACGGTTCTCAGCAGATGACCCTGGAAAGTGCTGAGAGCCGCTGTTCGAAAATCTTACAATGTTAGTGTATCATCATGTGCCTTGGTTCTGCATTTTTTAATACCTGGCGTAGTGAGCGACTCGAACCTCGGAATTTCACAAAGGAAATCTAATAGCCCCTCTTGGAGAAGTGGTAAGAAAATCTCGCCATTGTGGTGGTAATAGTGCACAAGACTTATTTCTTTACCATGTGACCGCTGCTTTTAGTGGGACCGTAACTGGATCTGTGTGAACGGTGAGTGGCTGACGGCCAGCGCTGGCTTCAAGATTTCCCTTATTTTCTTTTTTTTGCTAACTTCGTTATTTCTAGCTGTTTCTCTGTGGCGTTTGTTAGTTTTCGTCTTTATCTTCAGCCTGTTCTTAAGATGTCTTCATTGTTACGCTATCAGTGAATTCATTTTTGTGCACAGAATCTCATTTATGCGTTCATAAAGACCAGACTTTCGACTGTCGATTGACGTCGGTGATTTCAAAGAGCGGGGTATTGCTTTTATTGACTTCTTGCTTATACTCAAGGTCTTTGGTAATGGCTGTTTTTCCCCTCCGGTATTGCCCGTAATGGCAGAGGATGCAGCTGTTGGTGATGCTAATGCTTGTGGCTTGACAGGGAAATATGCATGCCCTTATTGGCAAG
>NC_051416.1:30424345-30424785 GCF_015228065.2 Penaeus monodon
AATATTTCGAGTGTGTGTCATAGCGACAGAGATTTTCTTGTCTATATTCACCTAAATATCTGTCTGTCCTTCTCTCCTCCTGTCTCTTCCTTTCGATGTCTTCGTATGCCAAGCACGACTCGTAGCAACTCAGAGTGCTTCAAAGTTATTCCCTGTACCTTTGTCACAAGACTTTCCTTCGCCTCTCCTTTTTAATCTTCCTTCCGTCCCGATTTTGACTCGGTGTTTACAAGTAGCTTCCCTTATGCTGAAGTTCAGAGCTTGTGATGGCCAGCATATCGCCTCAGCATTGCTCACACGTCTCAAGAAATCGTTTCACAAGTAACTTGAATAAGGCGCATTACGGTTCATCGCCTGATCATTCAAGGTGATTGCCCGCCACTTACGGCCACTTGCGTCGCCCACTTTCTTACCAGCCACGAGTTTGTTGTTATTACTTT
>NC_051416.1:30424879-30425179 GCF_015228065.2 Penaeus monodon
AATTCATTTTTTCGATGCATTATGTAACCATATATGTTTGTTCCATTAATTTTGTTTCCTATGAGCACAAGCTATAATCTCCGATGTTTCTCCCCTTTCCATATTAATGTTTCCCTACGCCTCTACACCTTCGAGAAATATTAGAAAACAAAAAGAGAATCGCTCATTTTTAAAGCTGTTAGAACGGCGATATTAAGGAGGGTGTATGATGATGGTCAGCGTGATTATCTAACTCTCCTTTTGTTGATGCCCTGAAGCGCTCTCTTATATCGCGTGCTCTTGTCATCGTTGGTCACTTAG
>NC_051416.1:30425413-30427762 GCF_015228065.2 Penaeus monodon
TGTAAATAGATTGTTTATATGAAGATGATGCATTTGCAAAACGTTCTATTGTGGGCGAGACACATAAGTGTGTGAAATCCAACTACAATGAATAAACACTCAGAAAAAAATAGTGAAACAATACTTCCAAAAAGAACACACAATAGAAGAGGCACATGCAGTAACTCAGAAAGAAGTGAAGACTTCATGTCATTATTTTTCTTAGAATTTCATACAGAAAAAATATGGTTAGATGAAAAATATACAGTCCCACTTATTGCCATTATCTGAGCTATTTGTAAAATCGTCGTGACGTCCAAGCGAAACAAGGCTTCATCAGGCTATTCAGTGGAGGTCGCCTCAAGACAGAAGGAGGCTGTGTCATCCCCGGGAAGCGTGGGGAGCCTCGCTACATGCTGTGAGTACTTTCTTCTCTCTGACTGTCATGCCTTCCCCTCCCTCCCCCTCACCCTTAACGTCATACCTGTCATACGCCGTGGTTATGTAAGCCATGGCAATAGAGGACGCTGTCAACCCGCGATCACTTTGAATTTCTCAGTTTGATTTCGCGGACACTGATGACTTATAATACAAACAAACCTGTATTTGCACACGTAAGCACTGGCAACACGTAGAACACGTGACCATTGACAGCTTGTGGGTATTGTTCACGTGGACACTCACACGTTGAACGCGCTGCCATTTTAATCACGGGGACAATGCCAACTCGCTGCTTTTGTGAAAACTCGGGACTCTAACACCATCGAAAACGGCTATTATGAGGGTGTGGACGTTCACAACACCCAGGAATGCACGATGACAATACGTACACGTCTAATGTGTACGTGTGCGTCACTTAGTAGAATGTGTTAATATCTGGACTTAATACTTTATTATTTGAACTTAATACTTATCACAAACACACTACGGTTATATGGGTCCTTTATATGGAATCTGTTTTCTATAATTATTATGTACTATCGACTCTCTTACGTGGTCACCAATAGTACATTTTCAGTGCTTTTAGAAATATTTCTCTACGCCCATCATCATTGGTACATTTGTAATGTTTGTTTATTGAAATAACTCTTTCGGATTCAAAGCATCATCAATAAATGGACACTGCAGTTCTATGACTCGAACAGATAGGACAAAAAAGTGTAAGGATTGAGAGAACATTTAATAGCAACTTGTGAGCGTATGGTGTCTTGGTGTACAGTGACGCAAAGTTTGGCATTAAGTGAAGGGTCCCTTCTTGTGACCGTTCCAAGAGAAAACGTAACAGCGGTAACAGATCAGACCTGAGAAGATATTGCAACAACATAGAAAAAGACTTAGATAATGTGGATTTATGTTTTATTTCAGTGGATGTGATATGGTAATCTGGAAGATAATCAATTTTACTTTCAGAATTTTTTGAGAGATCTGTTTACATTCCTAAGAGTACAGAGGAGCCCCCAATAAAAGAAAAATTACACAGAAAGACACAAGAGACAGAGCTGTAGAAAGAAGACATAGTGTAGATGGGAAGAGGACACGTGTGGCCCGCATATTTGGATCTAAACTTAGACAATGGCAGGAGTAGACGGTCGCCTTACTGAAGATGTACGACTGGTCACCCGAAGGTTCTCTGTAGCGGTCGGCATCACGCATCTCGCAGCGGACGACGTGGATGCTGGGAGTTAGGGAAGAGGGGAAGGGTTCTGGGTCATGAGCTGGTGCTGAATGCATTTTGTGCGGCGCCCAAGAGGAAGGGCGGGTGGCAGGGGGGTTCGTGCCAGAGATGTGGCGGTGGGCGTGTCGGTGTCAAGGATAATGGTAACGAGATAGTGATGTTATTGGGAGGTGTTGGAGGGACAAATAGAATAGTTTAGGAGGTGCTTATGAACTTGGTTATGCTAATGATGGGTTTTATCTTGATGGAGCTATTACCTGTGGAAATTGTATGTTTCGCTATTGTAGGAACAAGCATCGTATTTGCCAACGTTTTCACACAATCAAATGGGCTTACATTTATATATTTGTGTGTTTCTGTACGAATGTCTGTTGACATGTTGATGTGCGCGTCCTTACAAAAGTGAAACAGTCTCTCCTCCTGCTATCCTCACTGCTGTTGCCCTGGCGTGTTCGCCGTACCACGAGTGCTGCCTTGAGACCCCGTGTGTAACTCTCTTCTCTAGCAACTAAGTACCGAAATCGTCCAGTTGAGTAAGCGAGGTTCAACCTTACAATGAGTAGGTGTATAAAACTTTCTTGTCCCCAAAAGACAGACTCGTTTTGAGGTGCCAGGAGATTCAGCTTGGCACTGACGCCTCAGGCCCTCGACTACGACACGTACGGTGGCAGTGCCGAGGGGATCATTGATGTAAG
>NC_051416.1:30428078-30428405 GCF_015228065.2 Penaeus monodon
TAAAATCAAGAATGTTGCAGAAAACAGTTATTGTGATAGAATGAATGGACAGATTGTGGTCGATGATTGTACGTTATGGACGCAACACACGTCGTGACTGAGCTCTGTATACTCGAAATTTCCTATACTGCCAGAATCCTGTGTAAATAATCAGATTTTTAAGCTTTATATGCATCATAAAATATCGATACCCTTTGACCTTAACCATGTACGCAACCAGTAAGGAAAATCTGATTAGGATTAGATTGTTCTGAGAAGGAAATCTTTTAAGTGAAAAAGAGAAAATTGTGTGTGTGTGTTTGTTGAGGTAGAGAGAGAGGGGGGTGA
>NC_051416.1:30428626-30428988 GCF_015228065.2 Penaeus monodon
CGCTCGGACACCCTCTTCTTCCTCTTCGCTATAAATATTTAGAGACAGCCCTGTTGCCAACTTTAGAGCCTTACAGTATTGTTCTATTTCCGGGACTTAACAAGTTGGGGTCTGCTTGATGTTGCAAGTCGTTGCAATTGATCAGCTTGGGAAAAGGGAATCAAACTTGTGACCTTCAACAACGAGAATCTTAACTTGCAATTCAATTCAATATCTGAAGTATTTAATATTTTTATTTTATATTATTGCGTATTAAAATCTAGTACGTTTGTGCACGTGTCTTTTCCTGTGTATTATAGGTTCAAGGCTATTCGTGGGTACCTGTCTGGCAGTCGTGCTGTTTGTATGTAAATACATGAGCC
>NC_051416.1:30429105-30429375 GCF_015228065.2 Penaeus monodon
TTGTGGTGTTCATGCATACATTTGTATGTGAACATATATTTTTAGTTTTTGATTTCAGACTTCAATGAATGCCAGCGTCTGAGACCAAGGTCAAGCTAAGCATCTGAATCTCTAATTTCAGAATTTATTAGTCAATTTCCCCCGTGTCTAGCATTCTCCTATTACGTTCACTGAAATGAAATTGCCCTGTAACGAGTGCGACATTGACAGAAAATTGATGAGAAAAAATACACCCTAAATCGACAAACCAACAATCCTACGCTTCACACC
>NC_051416.1:30430350-30430770 GCF_015228065.2 Penaeus monodon
ACGTGTATAAGCGCTACAACTCAGTGGTTATGTGTAAAAAAAATATCTGGCAAAGGATGTTAAACGTTATTCCTTTGATTTCTTTGTAAAAAATTGGATCTTCCATATATTTTTTCGAAAATTGTATAAAAAAACAGCAACGATAGAATCACGCAGTCGGATTCCATACATTGTCAGAATATTTATTACCGAATGCCATCTGGGAAAGCGATTACTACCGAAATTAAATAAATGAAAGTAGAGATACAGATGGAATTCCACGGATAGCGAGCGTTTCGTGAGCGCTTGATTATCGAACTAAGAACGACAGCCGGCCAATTAGAAGGCCTAAAATCGATAGAACCTAAAGATGGAGCGTTTTTTTGTTGGGGGATGTAGATTAGGTCCCTGAAATGAAATAGATAAGAAGAGAAAGCTGCA
>NC_051416.1:30430831-30431425 GCF_015228065.2 Penaeus monodon
GTGAGTACTTAATTATCGAATCAAGGACGAAAATCCTTTCGCAGCCCCGTGGTTAGTAGATTCCGAACCCGATTTTGCGCGAAGATATAAAACAAAAGCTTAAATAAATGAGATACAGCTAAGCTGCTACAGACAGGCAGCGTTTTCCAGGCGCTTATTTATCGAATGAAGAACGGAAAACTAGTGCGAAGGCCTAGGATCGATAGGCCTGAAAGACGATTCGATTTCGCGAGGGGACGTAGAGTAAGTGCCCTGATGGTAAACTCTCAAATGGTTAAGAGAAAGTGTGAAGTCGATGTCGTTGATACGGTGCCAAGTTGTTTATATCTTTCGCCGTGAGTCAGGGAAGAAGTGTGTACCGCTCACCCTCCGTACTGGTCCAGGTGTACATAATTCCAGGTGTGTATCGGTCCACGTGCATCGGTTACGTGACGGAACCGGAATCGGGGGCTTGCATACACCCAGGAAGTGCCCGGGGTGTGCGCCTGGCACGCTGGGATTGATTGACGGTTTCATGGCGGTATGTGCTCGTGCAGGTGTAGAGGATATCGACTGTGGCCGACGCTGCTGGGTATATAACATGGGTCTTGGGTG
>NC_051416.1:30431749-30432076 GCF_015228065.2 Penaeus monodon
ACATTCCCCCATCTTTCAAACTCTTTTGCTATCTCTCTTACATCTCATCCCTTCATCATATGTCTCAATCTTTCTACTGATCTCTGATCCACGGTGTTAGAAATGTTGTAGTTGAGTATCTGCTCAAGCTTTCACGGCATAGACAATCGTTCGACGATGCCAGGCCAAGGTGTTACTGTTAATCAGCGTAAATTAGTGCATTAACTTTAGTCAACTTCATCCTCACATTCTGTGTCCAAAGACATGATCCGTGTTGGGGTACTACTGGGTGTATGGCTAAGCAGAGTATGTAGCTTTGTTTATTTGCCCCAAGGATCGTCTGCCAAT
>NC_051416.1:30432471-30432787 GCF_015228065.2 Penaeus monodon
TCTCAAGAATAATGGACTGTTCAAAAAGAACTTCATTAAGCTAAGTTTTGTGTCCTTGATATTACAGCTTTTAACACTACATCGTCGGCCTATTAATACAACTTGGCGGTGTGTTGAAGCCAAAATATTTTTTTCGTAGCATCAACCAATGAAATACAAAGCTGAGTACAATCATTGCTATTATTAATGATCTTTTATCTTTCATTCACAGGTAAAGGAGCGATTACAGTTTGAATCTTCGTCTGGTGTTTTTCGGGTAATGTTGAACTGACGTACTGTTTTATGTTGAAAATGGACACCTTTGATATTTTTCGTA
>NC_051416.1:30433176-30433259 GCF_015228065.2 Penaeus monodon
GCGGATTATGGATTTGTCTGTCAAATGCCTTTACCGTGAAATATTGTCGCGTTTCGGTTTCCTGAGCCACAAATCACGATTTC
>NC_051416.1:30433298-30433402 GCF_015228065.2 Penaeus monodon
CTTTGAAAATTGGTTTGGTGTTGAAATTGTTTTTGGTGTTGATGGTTTTGATGTTGTTCTTCAGTCATGATTCCTCTTCCATTTCACTCTTATTTGATTTTCGA
>NC_051416.1:30433775-30434036 GCF_015228065.2 Penaeus monodon
ACCCCCCACCCCCCACCCCACCGTTGTTCTCCTGTAGCAGTGTTCTCTGTAACGTTACTTTCTGGCATTCTCTTCTTATTGGCACCGAGTTCTCGCTCCCTCTGGCACCGCCTTGTGTCTGGCAAGATGTCCGCTCTCTATATCGGTGTTCTGTTCTCTCCGCTTCTTCGTTCTCCCTTGTTGTTTTATCTTTTTTTCTTTTCTTTTTTTTCTCTCTTTTTCTCTCCACGTTCCGTTACTCCCGCTGCCCCGTCGTATTGT
>NC_051416.1:30434926-30435004 GCF_015228065.2 Penaeus monodon
CCTTGAACTGATAATTAGTATTACCAGTGTCCTTCGTCATCGAAACCTGATAAATTGTTGTCTCTCTCCCAATACCGT
>NC_051416.1:30435050-30435218 GCF_015228065.2 Penaeus monodon
GGTTGTTGTTTTTGTGAATGGTTTGTTTCATTCTGTCTGTTGTTTGATTATTTTTGTGTTCAGTGTATCTTTGTTTGCATATGTTTTTGCCTTGATTTTTTTTTACGTTTTAATTTCCTCTCTCGGAATTAATACCATAATTGTCAGTGTATTTTCGGTTTCAAAATG
>NC_051416.1:30435472-30435577 GCF_015228065.2 Penaeus monodon
CATTTTTTTTTCCTCTCTCGCTTCTCTCTGTGTGTGTGTCTGTGTATCTTCTGTTGTCTTTTCTATTATCTAATCTATACTTCTAATCATATATCTATCTATTCT
>NC_051416.1:30436033-30436235 GCF_015228065.2 Penaeus monodon
ATTTTCTTCGCTTTCTTATATCCGTATTATGCAAACCGCATGTTTCCGAGTGTGTGCATGCCCTTGGTATTGACATTTCATTTAGTTGTCGTATTTTATTTTGAGAATGCTCGTACCGATTCGTGATTTCGAAAACGAATTTAAACGTAACGGCTTTTTAGGGGTTTGAAATTATAAGCATTAGGTCAAATATATTTCTTAA
>NC_051416.1:30436276-30437275 GCF_015228065.2 Penaeus monodon
AGAAAAGTTGCAGGTAGTTTTTTTTTTTATATAGTGCATGTTATTTGACAGGTCTTCATTCAGTTTTTGCCATGTACACGGAAGGGAGGAAGAATAAGTTGGTAAAATTAATAAAGATAAAGTGTTGGCAACTTTCAGACAAAATTGGCGGGAAATATTGTTGCCAGATTTTGCAAGTGGCGTAGTTATTTTAGTGTTAGACTGTCGCCAATAAGACAGGAATGGCATATGCGCAAAATATAAAAGAATAAGATTATTTTGTGGTTAACCTCAGTTGTTCTCTGCCAGGTGTCGCGGTCATTTAAAAAAAAAAAGACAATTTAAAATATCTTCCAAGTATAAATGTAGAAAATATCTCTCCCTCAAGGATATTTCGCTAGCAATTTCAGCCATATATCAGTTCACGCAGAATTAAAGAATCAGCTCTAGTTTACGCGAAATACAAAATCGAAATAATAACTTTTTTTTTTACAGTCTTCGGAAATATAAGATCATTGATAGGCTGCAGACATGATCGAGCAAACCGAATCCTCGCTTGACTTTTCGTTGTACTTCCTAACCTTTTTAATCTATTTTGCTCTGGAGAAACAAACGTTAAATAGACTGGTAATTTTGAACCATTATGAAGTGCTATTAGTGGACATTTATTTAGCACCTCTTAACTCGTATGCGCTGGGAAATCGACGTAAATAGACCGGGCATTTGATCTTAGGGCGTGTCCGATTCCAGGAGGACAGACGCGTAAGTGGCGGCCATTCCGAAGTCGCAGCTGACTGCTGGATGAATCAGCGGTGCAGTTCATCGTGTCATAAACCGCGTCGGGAGTTATTATCGTTCGACCCGGGAAACGCATGTGTGGCAGGGATAGCTGTAGGGGCTGGCTGAGAGAAGGAAATCCAGTTTTAGATATCGCAGAAGTTCAAAGCGAAAGTATGTAAAAATGTATCTTTATTCGCATCATTAACGGAACACGTAATATGTCACACAGACAGCCAACAA
>NC_051416.1:30437495-30437664 GCF_015228065.2 Penaeus monodon
GGATCCGTGCTAAGAATGAGGCTTCCGAGAACACCAGGTGTTTTCAGCTTTCTTTAGTACTGTGGATAAGCCTGTGATTCACATCGTTACTGGCCGCTGGTGATAGTTTTGTTGATGCTCTCAGGCTCTCAGTCCGCTATGTATGTGTGTGTATTTATGGGTACACGCG
>NC_051416.1:30437768-30438099 GCF_015228065.2 Penaeus monodon
CGCGTGTTTATCCTTCATTAACGTTTCTGACTCAAGGGCGTGTTGACTTGCGACTGTCGGCAAATGCAAACAGTTGAAATAGACCTCCTGGATCTGGAGCGCAGCGTACCACAAAATAGACCAGAGAACAGCCCTATAAGATATTCAGGCAAGTGGAGGGCGAGTGGATGTGACTCTCTAACGCCTGTGCTTTGCCTGGTACCTCTCCCGAAAATACGTCCAGTCGATATCTCCCAACAGGCTCTCACTGAGCGTAGATGGAAGGGCCGCGCATCAGTTGGAGGGTTCAGCTATATCAAGAGAATAAGAAGGCAAAGATTGATTGTTTGGA
>NC_051416.1:30438128-30438344 GCF_015228065.2 Penaeus monodon
AGGGGGATAAAGAAAAGATATTTTGTTGATCCCGTTCTCTCTGATTCTGTCCTGCGCGCCCTCCGGAATACGAACGAACCAGCGTCGACCGTTTACTTCGGATAATTGGAAAACACGATAAAGGAGGGAAGGGGTTCGATCGCCGGGAGTCCGAAGCGGTTCATTGCCTCGCGTCGTGGCTTCGGCCCCCGGTGCCCTCGACGCCGCTGGCCACTT
>NC_051416.1:30438383-30438541 GCF_015228065.2 Penaeus monodon
TCCCAGCGGTCCTTCGGGTGCGCGGGCTCGCAGGCGTCGGGACCTGTTGCATCGTTGGCGCTGCGTGGCTCCCTGGAAGCTTCCTCGGTTGCGATGTCTGGGCTGGGGGGGGGGGGGCAGGGAGAGAGGGTTTGAAGGGTTCTGTTGGTTTCAGTGGG
>NC_051416.1:30438786-30439022 GCF_015228065.2 Penaeus monodon
TCACCCCCATGCAAGAGTCACCGTAACCTCACTCACACCCTTACGCCCACCCGCAATAAGGTCGAAGCTTCTATATCGAGCTGCCCGCCCTCCACCCTTTTATCCGACCAATATTTCCCGTATTTGACTTTCTTAAATATTGTTCGGGAATCCGCAGTGTCCACCATCTTAGTGGGCTGCGGGAGGGTGGGTCTGGTGGGGCGGGACGAGGGGATGAGTCCGCAGTTATTGGGGTT
>NC_051416.1:30439247-30439334 GCF_015228065.2 Penaeus monodon
GGGGGGGGGCACCGTTGTCTGTCGTTTTGATTTGTCTCGTTTCAGGCGGGCGAGCTCTCTGCGTTCCGTTTTCTGTCACTGTATTGC
>NC_051416.1:30439864-30440482 GCF_015228065.2 Penaeus monodon
CCAGTGCACCTTCAACCGCCGATTCTGCATCATATTTCAGAATAATCTTTCCTTTCATTCTCTCCTGACAATTACCTCCCAATCGCCCCATCATCCAGCGTCTCGTTTCTGCACTCCTTCGCACGTCCCTCGTTCATTTATAGTCTTTAACTTTTAAATCCAGGGTCTCCCCTACACAATTTCCAGACACCGAGGGAAGTGCCCGGTATCTTTAAGCGTTACTCCTGCGGCCAGATCAGCCTCCGTCAGCCTCTGTCAGCCCCATATGAGTCTGGTTCCTTCGATGAATCGAGGGCTTAAGTTCGTTGCATTTTGACCCTTTTTTTAAGAGTTGCGAAATAAAGTAAAAAATCTCATTCGCTTGAAGGTAGTGCTTGCCTGTAACCGTGTGAGTGTTATATCCTTTTCCATCAACATCGCTGCGTTGTGAAACACGGCACTCGTTACGTCATGCCTTGAGGGGGGCGGGGAGAGGGGCGATTTCGAGATATTTGCAATGTGAGGGAAGCGCTGGTCGAGGGAGCGGGGTCGTGACGTAGGTTCTCACAAGAAGGGAAAATGAGAATGATGCTTTTTCTCTTTAGAAAACGCTGCCATCTCATTCGTTTCTTTCCTGCC
>NC_051416.1:30440783-30440891 GCF_015228065.2 Penaeus monodon
GCAATCTCTGACGTCACGGGGATGGAGGGCGGCACGGGGGTATCATCAAGCTCTTCCTTTGATAACTCGTCTCGTTAAGCTCTACCCGATGACCTGATATCTGTTGCA
>NC_051416.1:30441014-30441539 GCF_015228065.2 Penaeus monodon
AGGGATCAGGAGGCCCAGCACTACCCGGTAATAGTGCTTGTACACACAACACCTGAGCATACGGAGGGTCGGCCGAGTGTATGCGGTTGCCAGCGCGCCTATATTTGGCGGCGGGTTGGACTAAGTTTAGAGCCTGAATGGCGGCTCAGCCCGAGGTTGGGGGGGGGGGGGGTCGTCGGCCCTCCTCGGTGCCACGTGTTGGGGGTTCAGCACGCACGACAATGAGGAGATTATGCTGTCATGCTGAAGAGCGCGTGATATCATACAAAACCGCTGGGGGATCCATGCCTCCCGTGCGCCCGGATTCGCTGCGGCGGCGGTGCATTATGTCACGCCGATCCCGCTCTCTCGGTCGTGAATAGAGATGTCATGCTAGACCGCGTGGCCCTGCATTATTCGGTCTTGTGGGTCTGAACTGAAGTATATTGTTAGCTTTTGATTCAATCTTCGGGTGAGAAATTGGCCTGGGAGAGTGCCAGTGATGGAGTAGTGGGCAGAAGATACAGATTCTCCGTGTAAGTAGTC
>NC_051416.1:30441595-30442233 GCF_015228065.2 Penaeus monodon
CAGTTGATCTGCCTCTGTGCCATTCTGTCTTTGGCCAGCATGTCGCATATAACATATAAACAGAGCCTCACATCCAGTGATATCGGTGGTGCATTATTTTCAGATTGGCTTTTCTCGATATATTCCGGTATGAACTTAAACCCTACATTGCCAGGAACAGCGTACAATACACACAGTAGTAATCCGTGTCTATTTTCGTACTGTGTATCTAGAGCAAACGTCATCTTAGTCCTAAAATAAAACTGAAGTCACATTTGATGCATGTCATATGTAAAGAATGTTTCGTGAGCTTTTTTCTTTAGTTTTTGTTTCTTTGCTTATTTGTTTTGAGCCAAAAAAAACGTAGGCATATATTCCCTGTCCCTCACTGCCCTTGTTTTCTGTGCCGAAAACACGACTGGGTACTTACCATGCCTGCCCGTCTATCGCCATTGACCCACTTATGCCAAAAGAACATGAAGATGAAAGCCTGTTTTTTGGGGGGTCTCCTTTTCCTTCAGCGTCTTCAAAGTGCTTTTCTCAGATGAGTCTCTACAGAATTCGTAGTGATAATTTGCAAATGTAGAGAAAGATGTTAATGGGAATTAATAATTCACGAAATGCGAAATGTGTAACTGACGTTTTGATACATTTTCATC
>NC_051416.1:30442459-30442794 GCF_015228065.2 Penaeus monodon
AAATAAGATATAAGAAATGAGTCTCGAGAAATAGATAGATTTATATTAAAAAAACAAATGTGAAAGAGCGACTCATTCTGGTATAATTGAGCTGGCTTCGAGGCCTCTTTGTCCAGACTGCGTTTATATGTTGATTCCATTGACTCATGCGATCCCTTATTCACAAAATGTTAAGTAACTTTGCTTGTAACGTCCCGGAGAAAAGTGCGGGTAGTACAGATGAAAGGGATAGATTATACACAAAGATGCAATGCAGCTGGAAACATTCTGGCCTTGACTCTCTTGATCCACTCCTCCCCCCCCATCACCACCCCCTGGTAAATGTACTGTGAAAT
>NC_051416.1:30442963-30444099 GCF_015228065.2 Penaeus monodon
AACATTAGCGAAGGTTCCCAGTCTCATTCCCCTCTTCTTCCTCCTCATCCCCCCCAACCATGCCTTCTGCCTCACCTCCCAGCAATACAACAACAGATGGGCACTTAAGGCTTCCAGCTGGGCAGCGACCCCCCTCCGCCTCTACGGCAACAGGTGTATTAGTCTTTCACACATGTACCCTCCGCAACAAGTAAGGGGCTACTGTAACTTTAGACAAGCAGTCCAGATATTTTTATTTTCCGTTTTTCTCAACAAACCTCCCATCAGTCACCACACTGAAACAAATGAAATCAAGCTGATTGAAATAGAAATAAACTAGGCATCTGAGGCATCCCTTCTTAGACAGACGACCCACGAGTGAAGCCTCCACCGAAGTATCCGAAGCCCGGCGCCCACCTTTCGCGGAAATAGCTGGATCGGCGCCGCCCGGGCTGCGAGACACCGGAGGCGACGCTTCGATCACACCAGCGGGTCTCGACTCATGCTCCGGATAACCAGCCTAATTAATCTGGGAAAATCGAGGATCATATACTTTTGAGTAATGATAAAAGCGCATTTAAAAGATTCTTTATCTTAGCATCGGACAGGACGGCCCCGCAACCACTAGTCGCAATGAATGTTTAATCCTTGAGCCAGTTACCTGCAAGAATCTTGAGCAGCCGTTTTCGAAACTTAGAGTGAGATTCGGGTTAGCGATATATTTATTAAATATCAACCATTACAATTTAAATTTTTAATTCTGTTAGCCTCTTTGGGTTCCTGCGAGTCAAGATGTATGCGTTCTTTGACTGCGGGATATGTATCGTTATACTTTATGCGCGTCGCTTGTGGGAAAATTATATTTGATTAAACGCTTGCTCTAAGAATCATCTCGCTTCACTTGATCGCGCCTGCTGCAGTCCGTCCTTGCGCAGGAAGGAAAAACTTTGGGTTATGAAGCTATTATTTTTCACGAAAAGTCTCTGATTGTATTTTTATTTACTTTTTAGCGTTAAAAGTGCCTGCGTGACTCCGGAATGATAAATGCCATCATACAAATATGGCAGCGGTCTTCTATTACTTACACTTTTTTGGATGCAGCAGATATGGGCACAAAGCGATGCCTGTTTATTTACTGAATTATTTTGGATAGTGTG
>NC_051416.1:30444360-30444720 GCF_015228065.2 Penaeus monodon
TGCATGCCTTAGTGGCTGAGTCATTTTCCTGACGAGGAAGCGCTTGGGCCAGGGCGCCTGACACCCCCCCCTTGCTGTCACGAGAGAGGAGGGGGGGGTCAGACAGCGTCGTTCCTCGTGAGTGAGTGACGGCCGGAAACTTCCAGGAACTCACGTGGTTCCCCAAGTTCCGCTGAAGTGGCCTCAGCCTCACCGCGACGCTGGGAAGCGGGGCGGGTTTGCTTGCCGGTTGGGCGCGCGCGAATGCGTGGCGGCCGTGTTATTTGCGTGGAAGATCGCAGTACTGCTTCTAAGTGACAGAGCTGTAGGAAGGGAAATTACACGATTTTTCTTGTTTCATTGCTTTTGAATTAACAGCAC
>NC_051416.1:30445385-30445455 GCF_015228065.2 Penaeus monodon
TTTTAATCCTCACGGCCCACCTTGCCTTTCCGCCCCATTACTCATTTCTTCAAGTTATGCAGTACGGCTA
>NC_051416.1:30446119-30446509 GCF_015228065.2 Penaeus monodon
CACAGGTGATAGGCCGCGTTGTCTCGCTGATGGTGATTTGATCGCGGCGGAGAATTTGTAGAGATGGCAATGTGATGCTGATGCGCAGGAGGAACGGAATCTTGTCGGGATGATGTGCCAGGAGATGAGCATTAAGGACGCTGATGCTGGCGCTGGATTTGGGGAATGAATGTACTCATTTCCCTGCATTCCTAGAAAAGAAGAAAAATGCGATGATGCAATAAAGGAGCTACTGATGCGTTGATTTGTTCCAGATGTGTAGGAAATGCATCGATTCGGATGGATAGATATTAATTTATTTTAATTTGTTATTTTTTTCCATTTCAGGTAAGAGCTGATCATGTATAAGATATGAAGGTGTATGCGTTATGATCGATCCGTAAGTAGGCT
>NC_051416.1:30446761-30447373 GCF_015228065.2 Penaeus monodon
AGGAGTGTAGTTTTTTTGGGGGAGGGAGGAAGTAAAAGGAAATATAGCAAAAAGGAATGGTCAGATAGCAGAGGAGAAGACATTACACAGAAGGGAAATGGGAGGTGGTTGGCAGCAAAAGGGGAGGTATAATAGTTAGATAGGAAATAGGGTAAGTAAAATCGCGGTATGGGGATGGTAATGTAAAATAGTAGGCAATAAAAAAAAAACTAGCGAGGTGGAAATGGGGATTGTGAGATGACAGAAGGAAGAAGTAGATGGCAGAGAAATAGGGGAGATGAAATAGAGACAAGGAGGCGGAGGAGGGCAGTGGGCGCAGGCAGGAAGCGGGAAAAAAGCTTGGAGAGTCTGTGTCCTTCCGCCAATTTCTCTACATTAGCCACACACAAACTCACATTTTTCTTCCTCCTCCTCTCTCTTGTTTTCGTGCAAAATTCGCGGTGTTATCTTTATTCACTCTTTCCTTTGAATAACACAGCTTTATTGCATTGTTTCATCTGCTTTAAGGCAGGTGGCTGATTCATTTGTTCTCCCCGTTTGTCTGCCTGTTTGTTTCTGCTTCTTTCTCCACTACCGTTTATCAGTCTGTTTGTCTATAAATCCTTGATTTTT
>NC_051416.1:30447680-30447965 GCF_015228065.2 Penaeus monodon
ATCTGTTCTTGTCCGTATATTAATCCTTTCCTCCATTCATATATATATCTTCTGGCTTCGCATAAGCCTACTCGCGTAGGCCTACATTTTATTCATCACAATTACCCACTCATTCATTATTCATATCCTACAACCTATATCGTTTGCTTTCTCGTCCACTCGTTTGTTTTCGCTTGTATGAACCCTCGGTCTAGCCAGCCATTTTTATTATCCGTCCGTTCGTTGCGTTGGCCGTTATTAATGTATCGAATTAGCCGTTCTTGTGTGTCCCAGCGCCAGACTGTT
>NC_051416.1:30448009-30448139 GCF_015228065.2 Penaeus monodon
CTGCTAACACTGTTTACTTGTTTATTCGTTTATTTATCTATCTGTCTCTCCTTCTTTCTTTATATTTCTCTTCTTCTTACTTATCTTTGTCTCGTTTCTGTATCTTTATCTCTTTATGTATCTTTATCAT
>NC_051416.1:30448261-30448481 GCF_015228065.2 Penaeus monodon
ATTCACTCACTTACTCACTCCCTTAATCTTCTCTCTTTCTTTTTCTCACTCTCTACCTTTCTTCTCTGTCCATCCTATCCTTCTCTTTCCTTTCTTCCGCTACTTCTCTCTCATTTATCTCTTTGCCTTTTCTCTATCTTTATCTCATTTTCAACCTCTCTTTTAATATGTCCTTCACTCTCTCCATAACTTTAGCACTCTCCTTTCTCAGTATCTTACG
>NC_051416.1:30448746-30448862 GCF_015228065.2 Penaeus monodon
CCAGGTAGTCAGGTACAGAACATATTGATCCCGCGGCCTTCGTCTCCGTCACACGGGGAGTCTGATATTTGGTCCTCCTGTTATGCATACGCTCGTTCCCCACCCCCTCCACCCCC
>NC_051416.1:30449463-30449539 GCF_015228065.2 Penaeus monodon
CACAGCACTCTCTCTCACTGTATTTTTTTTCTCTCTTTCCCTTTATATGTCCTTTTATCTGCCTGTCTTCCATTCG
>NC_051416.1:30450092-30450187 GCF_015228065.2 Penaeus monodon
CATGCTTGCGCGTGTCCATGTGCATAAATACGCTTTAAACAAGGACTACGTATCTACGCATGTCGATACGTACAATGCACGAAAACAAGTAAGAC
>NC_051416.1:30450231-30450321 GCF_015228065.2 Penaeus monodon
TCCCCTGACACTGATGAAGAAAATAAAAGTCGCGAACGACAGATTGGCATCAAGATAAAGGAACCGCCAGGGCCGCGGTAGATGCTATCG
>NC_051416.1:30451413-30451698 GCF_015228065.2 Penaeus monodon
CAGTTCGTTAGTCTTAATCTCAGCAAGCTTCCGGAGTACATAAAGGAAGACGGAAGAAAGAAAGGGAGGGAAGAAACGTGATGACGAAAAGAAGAAAATGAGGAAATGGGCAAAGGAGGAGGAAGAAGAGGAGAAGGGAAATGGGAGAGAGATAGAGAGAGGAAAGAAATGGAAGAGGAGATGAAAAGAGGTGAAGACGAAGAGGCAGGAAAGTAAATGGTAATTTGTGGAATGGGATTGTAATATAACTGTATATATACTCATCAAGGTCTATTTTCTCTGTAT
>NC_051416.1:30451955-30452031 GCF_015228065.2 Penaeus monodon
TGTATATTTCCCATCTAATGATGTTCAATAATTAGTAGTTTCCGTCTTAATATATACAATGCATTTTGGTTCGTAA
>NC_051416.1:30453807-30453924 GCF_015228065.2 Penaeus monodon
GGGCTCTCTTCCACTCTCTCTGCTGCCGCAACAGGTAAGGAGTGTTGCCAACTTTCAGGACGAATATGTCTCACCTGGAGACATTCTGTTAGGGAGCGCCTGAGGGTGCCCGCCCGG
>NC_051416.1:30454043-30454153 GCF_015228065.2 Penaeus monodon
CTTGCGTGGCCTCGTTTACACACGAATGTCATTCCTGTCCAATATGTGGTTATAACGGGGTCAGAGTGAGGGGAAGGGAGATGATGGAGGGTTGGGAGAATGCTTGTTGG
>NC_051416.1:30454431-30454812 GCF_015228065.2 Penaeus monodon
AATGGGGGTTGGTGATCGCTGGAAAGGAGGAGGCGTAGAAGTAGAAAGAGGAGCTGGAAGGGGAAAATTGGAAGTGTGAAAAGGTCCCAGCGGAGAGAGAGAGAAAAAAGGAACCCTAATAAGTATGGGACGAAGGGGAGGGAAGATACAAACAGGGAAGAAAGGCGACGGAGGCGAAATGGATAACTGGAAGACAAGGGAAGTATTAGAAGGATGAGGAAGAACTTCGGCGGATTGGGAATGGGAAATGAGGAAGCTCGAGCTTGGAAGGCAAGAGGAGGAGAGAGGAGAGGCGAAGACGGTGGGGCCAGGCCCAAGGCAAATCATTCCAAGGTGCTACGCTGCCTCGCCTCTCATAGTCCTGCATAGCGTATTGTCGAC
>NC_051416.1:30454853-30456453 GCF_015228065.2 Penaeus monodon
AAGGGCCCAAGATAAAGGACAAAAAAGTATATTCCTCTGCCATTTAGGACTACTGTTAACTCCCACTGATTATTACGCGCTGTTTAGAAAACGAAGCAACGCTGCTGTTGGCTTCGGTTCGCAGAATGGTCAGCCAATTCACGCAAATGATACTTCCCCTTAGAAGAGCAGTTGATATACCCTCGTTACCGCCTAAAAAAGTGCCATACTTTAGTGGTTTCCCCGAGATGGCGATATACTCTAGTTAGCTCCGAGGCGATGCCATACACGGCCAAGCCAAGGAGACTGTAAAACGTCTATTGTTTCTCTCGCTGCCCTTAAAGGTGGACGGCGACATGCAACTCCCACGAGCCACGGCATTCGACACCTGATCCTGGCACTCGCCACCTGGTCCTGATACTCATCACCTGACCCTAGTACTCGGCACCTGATCCTGGCACTCCGCCCCTGATCCTAGCACTCGGCACTTGACCCTAACACTCGGCACCTGATCCTAGCACTCGGCACCTGATCCTTCCACTGTGTACCTGATCCTCACACTCTAAGCTCTGACTTTGGGACTCTGCTCCTAACCTTTGATCTCTGCACCTGCTATGGCATTCTGCTGCACCCGGCCGCCATACTTTGTACCATGTTTGTACCCTATTCTGGTACTGTACCTTCGGTCCCATCGCCATCTCATGCTCATTTTCTATTGCCGGTGATCCCTTTCTGCTGCATCCGCTATTCTTATTTTGCCACACCTGCTATTTCCATTCTGCTCAATCTGCTATCTCCTACGCCTAGGAGATAGCGTACACCTGTTATCCTTAATTTGTTCCTCCATGTTCTCAGTCCCCTACGCCTGCAGTTTTCACTCTGCTACACCTACTATTCTCAAACTACTACACTCTGCCATTCCTATTCTGTTCGCCTGCTGATCCCTCGCCATTATAACTACAATCCTTATTCTGCCACGCCTATTTTAACGCTGCTGCGCCTGCTACTTTGCTATTCCATAGTACACGTGTTATTCTTTCTCTCCTACATCTGCTATTCTTACTCCCCTACTCAACTTGTCTCTCTCTGCTGCATCTGCTATTATCCCTCTGCTAAGTTCGCGATTCCCTCTCTTCTACATTTGTTATCGTCATTCTTCACTCTTCCACGCCTGCTTCTCTCTGCTTTACCTGCTGTCCTCACTCTTATAAACCTGCTTTGCTCATTCTGCTCCTGGTGTTGGCTACCACACGTCTGCCCCCAACGCCTCTTTCTGGTCATATTCTCGTTTCCTGTTCCTGATAACTAATACCTGACATTTGCCTTACACTGGGATTCTAAAATAGGTGAAGATCAACAATATATCAACAGTATGGTTATAACACAGAACAGGTTTGGAGACTTTGGTATTTGAATTTACATTATGATTATAACACTAGAGTTGGTGTTGGAACTTCGGTGTTTAAATTCAATCAGGTTTTATTGTCTCAGTTTTTATTGTGTCTTCAATTCCATTTTCATTCCCGGCTTCGAGGTCTATACGTTTGGCCTTATCGGCTCGACTCTCGACTGACTCCCTTCACTCCAGCGAGATTTCGTTGCTACTGTACACTCTGACATT
>NC_051416.1:30456745-30457147 GCF_015228065.2 Penaeus monodon
GTTACAGCATTCTTTACAACTTACCTCTTTTGCCCTCCATTTGCTACCCTCCTCTGACTAGGCTTCTAGTTTACTGCGTTATGGGCTTCATCTTCTGTTCACACTGGATTAGATTTGTCCTTCTTACCCGTGTTGCATTATACTTGCATGTTGCAATGGTCACCGAGTACTTGCAAGTGTTAATAACATTTAGGGAATATTATTGTTACATTTAGCGAATATCTTGATAATTTTTCAGCGGATTATGGTGTTCTTTTATGGTTTTATGACAGCTTATAGTGGCGACTGTAGCAGGTTACTGTGGAGGGTCTGACAACTTTTCAGCGAAGACTACGACTATGGCAACTACCAGGCCTAATAGTAGACATATTGCAGTGTGTTGACGTTTCTGTACTTTTCTTG
>NC_051416.1:30457349-30457455 GCF_015228065.2 Penaeus monodon
GGCTGACATTAAGGCCACAGAATAGCCATATTTGCACACGTTGCCGATAAGTGAAAAGAATTTCCTTTTGTGGCCACATAAATCTTGGGGCTGAAGATAAAATTTT
>NC_051416.1:30458462-30458631 GCF_015228065.2 Penaeus monodon
GGAAGGTAGTGGTAGAAACTAGAAGAGTTGCAAGCCTTGTCCTGCTCTGCGGGTATGTTAAATATCAGAAGGAAAATATCGTGTGTCTCGTTATAGAGTAACTGTAGCAACTGAGGCAGATTTTTATTTTTGTGTTCCTTTGTCTCAGGCCTTCGACTGCCCACGCAAA
>NC_051416.1:30458782-30461185 GCF_015228065.2 Penaeus monodon
GACAAATGAACAAGAGACATAAGAGACGGATGAAAAAATGCACCGTTAAGTACACTAATGCAATTAACGACCACTAATTAATTAGTTATACCATAACTTGGAGCATCGGCTGATGAGGCAGCCGGGTGACTTTGATAAGGATTTTGATAATAATTGTTTCGTGAGATTCCGTAATCGTGGGCTTCAACCCGTTTAGTAGAGGTTCTTATTACGAACAAGGTTATTTTAAGAAAAGTTTCGTACCGTGTGTGTGTGTGCTCTTGCTTGTGCTTGCGTGTGTACAGTTTTTTCTTCTTTTCCTTTCGCTTCTTCCCTGAGGCTTTCTCGTGCGGATCTCGGATTTGACGCTCAAGAAAAGCAACAATCTTACCTCATCAAATCTTATTAGTAATTATCCCAGCAGTGCCGCCAATACGTATTCGATGAACCTACGTGCCTTTTTTTTCTCTCTCCTTTTGTACTGTGTATTCGGGGGCACAGGGCGGCAAATTACCACATTAAACAGGCACACTAAAAGGGATATGGAGTGAAAAATATATACATTGGATCCCCGAACCCAAAATGCAAAAAGGAGGAGGACGACGCCGACGAAGTCAGGGCGATACACTTTTTTCAGGGAAGGCTTTTCCAGGGGAATAGTCTGTCTCCTCAGGGGAACCTCAGCCATGGAGTGTCTCTAGCAGTCTCTTCGTGGAACTTCAGGGGAATCTCTGCAAGGGATTATCTTCAGGAGAACCTCTACATAGGAATGTTTTTAAGGAATCTCTTCAGGGAATTTTATGAGAACATCTTCGAGGGACTATCTTCAGGGAAATCTCTAAAAGGAAACCCCTGCTAAGGATTCTCTTCAGGAAACCTTTTCAGGAGAACTCCTCTATGGAGTATCTTCAGGGGAACCTTTTAAAGGGATTCTCTGTAGGGAACCTCTTCAGGGGAACTTTTTTTTTCAGAGATATATCCTCAAGGAACCTCCTTTGATTAACATCTATGAGGGAACTCTTACTTGGGAGTCTCTTCAGGGGAACTCTAGGAGCAAGTCTCTTTAGGGGAATTCTAGAAGTGAGTCTCTTCAGGGGAATTCTAGAAGCGAGTCTCTTTAGGGGAATTCTAGAAGTGAGTCTCTTCAGGGGAATTCTAGAAGCGAGTCTCTTCAGGGGAATTCTAGAAGTGAGTCTCTTCAGGGGAATTCTAGAAGTGAGTCTCTTCAGGGGAATTCTAGAAGTGAGTCTCTTCAGGGGAATTCTAGAAGCGAGTCTCTTCAGGGGAATTCTAGAAGTGAGTCTCTTCAGGGGAATTCTAGAAGTGAGTCTCTTCAGGGGAATTCTAGAAGTGAGTCTCTTCAGGGGAATTCTAGAAGTGAGTCTCTTTAGGGGAATTCTAGAAGTGAGTCTCTTCAGGGGAATTCTAGAAGCGAGTCTCTTTAGAGGAATTCTAGAAGTGAGTCTCTTTAGAGGAATTCTAGAAGCGAGTCTCGTCAGGGGAATTCTAGAAGTGAGTCTCTTCAGGGGAATTCTAGAAGTGAGTCTCTTCAGGGGAATTCTAGAAGTGAGTCTCATCAGGGGAATTCTAGAAGTGAGTCTCTTTAGGGGAATTCTAGAAGCGAGTCTCTTCAGGGGAACTTTAGGAGCGAGTCTCTTCAGGGGAGTTCCTTCAATGGAATCTCTTCTGCTCGCCGTGTGTTCTAGACAAAGTTCCCGAATAAGATCGCCCCCTCCCACCCCTCCGTTCCCTGCTATCGTTAATACCTATTTGAAGTTTAATTGACCTTTCGGCGCGTACCGACAAATCCCGTCTAATCCTTTTAACAGAGTTTCGGCTGGATGACCTCATTCGATTAGGCTTCGACTCGCCGCCGCTCGGGTCTGGCGCTACTTCGCACGTCCGGGCTTTGTGCGAGGAGCCCGAGTCCAAGCTATGGGGGGAGGGAGAGGGGGGAGAGCATGGGCCGGGGGAGGAGTGGGGGAAGGGGGTGTTCAGAGGGTAGGAGAGGGGGCGGTGTGGATGGATGGAAGGTGGGAGGGACAAGGAGTAAGAGGCGGTGAGGGGAAGGGAGATGTAGGAGAGGGGGAGGTGGATGGGGGAGGAGAGGAGTAGTTGTGGATGGATAGAGGCTGTGAGGGGGAAGGTGTGTGTGATGGAGATTGGAGGAGACATCGGAGTATGGATGAATAGAGAGTGGGAGAAGGGACCGTATGGATGGATAGAAAGGGTGAAGTGGCATGTGGAGGGATAGGAAGTAGGAGAAAGCGTGGAGGGAATATGGATCAACAGAGAACAGGAGGAGGGGAAAGGGAGGTCTACATGGATAGGAGGTAAGAGGGAGTGTGGATGAAGGAATGAATAGGAGTGGAGATATTGGGTGGTTATGGGATTGCAGGGGAGGGAGGGACCTGAGGATGTACA
>NC_051416.1:30461228-30461698 GCF_015228065.2 Penaeus monodon
TTGAGGAGAGAAGGGTCGGATAAGTAGAGAGTAGGAGAGGCAAACAGGAGTTTTAGACAAAGAATCAGAAAGAAGAAATGATGCGCCTGGAGAGGAAGTGCGGGAGGGCGGGGGTGAAAGCAGGAAGCAGGTGAACAGGTAAGCAGTATAAGCAAGAGTCCGAACGGGGCCATGTAGCCTGCTTACTCTCTCGCTTACTCGTTATTTCCTCTACTCCCATTTAATAAGTTGAAACACCAATTATCCTTATAGGGATTAATTGTTGGTCGAACTGGGGTAACTGAGACTGGTAGGTGGCTGATGCCGTTATGCGACCACTGCTCGCCAGTCTGCGCGCGCACCCTGTGGTCGACTCAATAATTACGTTAACCGACGGTCGAGAAACTTAACGAGTCGTTGGGGAGGATTTTTATCATCATGCTAATCGAGCCTTCCTCTGGTCGCATCAGAGGGAGAGCCTCGGCCTTTTG
>NC_051416.1:30462017-30462370 GCF_015228065.2 Penaeus monodon
GGTTTACCCCTTTTTAACCTGAATTGTGAATAACTAAAGTACATGGAAGTCCCTCACAGACGCACTGTACATAGGCATGCACGCTAACATGAACATCACACCAATCCATAACCTGTAACAGCAAAACGATAATCAATTCAGTCTTGAATGTTAAACCATAAATGCTTTTATAACTACTTGTATGAATAGACAAACTGAACGTTATTAACAGTTTGAAGATAACAAACAGGACGGAGGGGAATGATGGTAAATAAACAAGTAGGCAGTGTATTTCATGAAATAAAAAGCCCTTTTATTGACAGCTAAAGCTCGCCCTTTTAACTGCTCTGGTCCCATCCATTCGGAAGAGTGTG
>NC_051416.1:30462834-30462898 GCF_015228065.2 Penaeus monodon
ATCCTCAAGTTAACTTTAGAAAAGCCGTAACAAGACCGTGCACACAAATAAACCAAAGATTCGC
>NC_051416.1:30463200-30464190 GCF_015228065.2 Penaeus monodon
GCCTAAAGAGCGATGCACTAAGGTTTGAGAAAGTCGGGGAAGAAGAGCGCTGCTGACTAACGTTGAAAAGGAGACAATGTAAACGGGAAAGGGAAATAGACGATAAATAGATTTCCATTTTTAGAGCAGCAGTGAGGGAGGCTTGTTATCTCGCCAATTCCTGTAGTAAATGAACAATGAGCGAAGGCCAGGGTCGGTTTTACATATACGCTTCCGCACGGTGAGCTAACTGGCAACTCGGTGTGTGCACTTACGGATCAATATGTTACGCTCAGCTATCGACCCATCAACCTTTCCTGTCCCACATACCCGATATTGCCACTTTGTTAATAGTTTGTCATTTTTTGTTCTTTCTCCAGGGGGGAAAATGTCGCCCAGATCGGAAACAAAAGAGCTTACGATACACATTCCTTCTCCAATACTACGTTTTGATTATATGCTTGGTGGAACGGCAGGGGTTTTGAAGGCAGCGAGAGCTCACTTGACGGTCTACTTTCGTCGGCCTCTTGCCCGGCCCTCTAATTATACTGCGGGGTGTCATTAAGGGCGTGTATGTTTACTAATTCACTATTAAGTAGATTGCGATGACAAGTGCGCTGGCGTTGGAGGGCGAATATCGGGGATAATAAGAATTATTGCGATGGTGACTGCCTGATGGGAAAACAACGGCACTAATTAACGATGTTTTAACTTAGTGTTCTTGGCATAGCAACGGACGCATTGGCAGGCTGTGACGCAATCAGGTAAAGCAATTGAGTGCAGTATTTCCAAATAGGTTTTCAAAGGAATGTTGATATACGGTAAAGGGACCACAAGTATAGAGATAATCAGGAGTTACGCAAGTTTGGAAATTATTATTCTTCGATGACTTTTATGCTGACTTTCGTTCTTCTGTCTCTCAAGTAGTTTGCGAGGCGCTTCGAGAAAGCCATAGTCAAGTCAGGCTCCGTAAAACTCTTTCCCTTTTCTCTCTCTCTCTGCACCTGACCT
>NC_051416.1:30464720-30464926 GCF_015228065.2 Penaeus monodon
AACAAATAGTGTGTACGTCTGGTCATGCTTTCAGGAAGATAAGAATTTAAAATGTGCATGGTCTGCATATTAGATTATAGCTTGGCGTTCTGTTCAGTGGCGTACTTTGATTTTAGATGTCCAGATATTCCACTAATGAAATGTATCGACCACCAACCACATTGGTTATTAGGGTAAGATATGTTCACGCTACTCCGTGTGCACCG
>NC_051416.1:30465477-30465839 GCF_015228065.2 Penaeus monodon
ATAGTCCATGTGTTCAGTACTTAATTAGTATACTTGTAATACACCAACAGAGTTTCCGCGTGTAGACAGTTTTTCACTATCAAAAATAGGAAAGAAGAGACAGCCGAATAAGATTAATAAATCAGTAGACTCCCTTGCCACGCCAGCCTCCAGTTCCATCATTAACACCGTACGCACTGCCCTTCCATGTATGGTGGATAACATTTTCCACTAAAGATACGCCTTGGTTACACTCGCTGTGGAGGAAAATTTACAATTTATTTAAGAATGAGATTATTATGTGAAAATAATTGTGTGATCCATTTCATATAACAGGACTACGCAATCGCATTTCTCCGTCAGTATTGATTACTGATTTGCAT
>NC_051416.1:30465990-30466333 GCF_015228065.2 Penaeus monodon
CTTATATGCCGCGTCTGTTGCATTTACCTGTGCGTGTGTATGCACAATAAGTGAAAAGACTATCGAATATATCTATTTTAGATAAACTCCACTGTCGAAGTATTCCAGTCGCCGAGGTGAACTAAACTAAACATCGAGTTTCAGTTTGATAAGGGAACATAGCAGTGCTTCATTATATGATGTGGTCACGCTCCTTGGGGTCGGGCCATCCTTAATTGATATGCCAGTCACAGATGTGTTTTGTTTTTATAAAAACATTTTAAAACAAATTAAAGGAAGCTCTACCATTTTCCTTATTTCGTCATATTGATGTACATACTGGGCTCATAACAGCATCGTTTGC
>NC_051416.1:30466530-30466740 GCF_015228065.2 Penaeus monodon
AACCTCCCGTGTAAGTCAAATGTGGGTTGCAGTGTCCGTAGATTAATGAGTCATCTTACGAGTCCATATACTGTGGTGCGTTTCATTTTTATCTTGAGCTTGGTTCACTTTTACTTTCGAATCGGTTATCATTTAAGAAAAAACGGTCTGTTCAAAAGTGTTGATACCGGTTACTTTTTGCAAAAATAATCTTTATTCTCGTCATGGGTA
>NC_051416.1:30466921-30467310 GCF_015228065.2 Penaeus monodon
TCACTTTTATATACATATAGATAAAATTTAATTTTTACTTTGAGTCACTGGAAGCAAGTTGTGGATTTAACCGGCATAAGAATACCCGGTGTTATTATCCTTGCGTCCGACTTTGCACGAATTAAGGAACTGCTTTACTAAATAGAGTGCAGCGCGGTAATTGTTAAACAGATGCCATAAATCCTGCAGACCATCAAGCTAATTCCGTAACCATGCATAGCCTATTGCGCTCCGTGGAAACCTATAGATTTAAACTACAGAGATTATTGTTATAGCCAATTGCTCTGTTAAGTTTAGTGTTTATCAGTTTATGTTAGGATTTTTTGTAAGGTAAGGAGATATGGGAAGTATGACTGAGTAGGGATGTAGAGCATAGACTGTTTTTGCAA
>NC_051416.1:30467351-30467696 GCF_015228065.2 Penaeus monodon
ATCACAGACGCGACACATGAGACATTGCGGCGATTAGCACAAGTACAAATCCCCGAATCACACAGACAGGAGGAGCAGCGGATAACAAAGGATGAGCGAACCTAATACGGATGCCCGTGTGGTACGTAGTGGTCCCTTGGTGCCTGCGGTCCCCCGGGAGGCGCTCCGGAAGAAGGAGGACTGAGATTACATGGTACCCGGGGAGTGAAGGCTGGAGGGAGAGGATACCCTACCTCAGGGGGCTCGCGTTGATTAGGGCATTGTCGAAAAGTCTCTTATTATGGTTACTAATGATTAGATGCTTTGTGTCTCTCTATAAATGTTCGTTTCTGTGTCTGCTTGGGC
>NC_051416.1:30467870-30467952 GCF_015228065.2 Penaeus monodon
GTTTCACGCACACACGATTTTTCCCTCTTCCGTATTTTGTTTCTCTTCACCTTATTTTATTTAACATAATGTGTGATGGAAC
>NC_051416.1:30468387-30468715 GCF_015228065.2 Penaeus monodon
AGGCAGATGTGAAGGGAGACAGGCACCTCTGGTAGATGTTTGATAGAGAGCAAGAAACAGCATAGTCGATAGGGAAGGCAGGATAGACAGATTGGACGACCCTAGGACAGGAGCGTCGGCGGCGTCCGTCTGCCATGCGCCAGTGGAGGTGTGAGTGTGTGTGGGCCGAGTGCAGGAGCCACCAACAGTGAGCCGCTCGCTGGCCCAGGGAGTGAGCGTCCGTAGCCGCTCTGCGCGACCAGGAACCCCCCACCATAAATATTAATCTTCGCCAGGCCAGCATTCCTCTTGTGCTCGGGCGTGGTTGAGGCCTCTGGCTGTTGCTGCT
>NC_051416.1:30468753-30470466 GCF_015228065.2 Penaeus monodon
GGTGCAAGGACAGGGCACGTTGATGTCCAGTGGAAGAAAAGCAAAACATATTTAAAAACTTGCTCCCTTCGCTCCCTCTCTCTGTGGCATGTAGGTGTCGAGAGAGCCGAGAGCAGCCAGCGGGAGCTAACGTGCCCAATGATGATTGGTCGGCGATGAATACCATGAAGAAAAGAAAAAAAGGGCTTTCTTGAGGCGCAACTTGTGCGTTGAGGAAACCAGACGTTGCACGCAAGATCTGGGAGCCGAGCTGAGCGACACAATAAGTACCTGTATGCCAGTTTATGGGTTGCTGGAAACGAGCATCATTTTCAGCAGATCCTGGTCGCATTTATGAGCTCCTCGACTTCACAAAGGATTCCAGCGGATCCTATTGTTTACAAGTGAGGCGGAGGACCTGGCAGGTGGTGTATTCATCAGGTGTGAGACCGAGAAAGCGATTGGCAAAGCGGTGTAAACAGTTGGGTCTCGGGATCGATAAAGTCTGTATTGTTGAAGAGCGGCTGGTCACCGTCGACTCTCAGACCAGAACCAGCCACCACTGCCGCGGCTATCGACCCAAAGCTTCGCTACCTGCTTCCCTCAACCACCTGTGGACGCTGCTGCCACCTGTACCAACTGCCAGATGGCTTTGCCCACAAGGTGCAATCATCGAGGGGCGGGATTATCGAGACTGTTGCTTGTGTGTGGCTGTGGCGTGATGCTCTTGCTGCCAGCTGGAGCCTTGTAGCGGCCCCGCTCCAGGCCTCGAGCTCCGCCACATACCTGCTGCTCCACTCGCTGCATAGCTCAGCCCACGACTCTTGGCTGGAACGTCCAGCGCCAAGGGAGTCTGTCCGGACGTCGAGTGACAGCTGCGTGTCATACGAGGAACAGCTCCGTGTCACGCCGAAGCCAGGTCGAGGGAGTCGTCCGTCGGAGGCACCATGGCTCGTAGCCTTAAGTCTCGGCACTACGGTGCGTTAACACGCAGAAGGCGGGACGTCAGGTGCCACACGCAGTCACCAGTCGGCCGTCAGCTTGTTCCTGCTTCCGCCTGGTGAAGGGGAAGGGCTGACGATGCGAGGACACTGTAGACCAGCTGTAGTAGTAGGTTTAGATCCGTCAGAGTGGACGATGTTGCCTTGGTGGGCGTATTCGTGAAGCTGCGACACGTTGCGCTATGGTGACCTAGCATGTTATATAGGGCCTGTGACATACCTTCCTTTGTATGGATTAATTGAGAATGACATGGCTAATATGTTTGTAATGCCAAATACATAGAAAAAAGTTAATTAAGCAGTCTTTCCAACACCACATGCACTAAGACGCAATTGCGACCGCATTTGTTATAAAGAAAAATTATTTACATGATACGGATAAAAGGCGAACAGAAATGAAGAAAAAAACTTCTCGGAAGAATTCTTAGTTTCTAGGGGAAAGTGCATGTTTCTTTCTGAAAAGCAAGTGACCTCTGTGGACCCCTGCGGGTGAAGAGTGAGAACAATTGAGCAGACTCGTCTCCACTCCCACCTGGAGGAACTAACTCTGCACCGTCAGCCAGAACCGGAGCTCAGGATGGATCCCGGAGGCCAGAGGAGGTCCCACATGAGGTCGTTCTCCGATGACCTGACCTCAGTAACCACCCCTACTTCGGACGTCCCGCAATCCCCTCCCTTCTCCCCGACTCTCCAACCCACCTCACCCACCGCCCTGGCAACCAAAGGTGGGTCA
>NC_051416.1:30470626-30471993 GCF_015228065.2 Penaeus monodon
ATGCGGACCTCCACAACCTGAGTACAGGATGTTATTGATTACCGGCAACCCCGCCACAACATCTTACTTCATAACGCTGTATTGTGCTATTACTTGCTGCCATATCTTCCCTGCTTGTGTTGCTCCCTCCTCCTGCGTTGTTCGCCGGGTCTGTCCCTCCCTCCGCTGTGCTCAGCTGTTTTTTCATTCTTGTTTGTGTTTGCCTTTTTCTTGACATTGACCCTTTTATGTGTGGAGCCTCCATTTGTTTGTTTATTGTTTGATATGACTTTTATCTTTTTATGTTTGAATTTTTTTCATGACGTTTGGCATTTCTTCGTTATTGTCTGCATCTGTTCTGTTTACGCATTTTGTTTGCTATCTTTCCGACGCCTCTCCGATCGCGTTATCGTTTAGCATGCTTCTACCTCCTTGTGTTTTTAGTCATTTTAAAAATTAAATTTTCTCTATATTCTGAGAGTTTGTGTTTTGATTGTTTCATGCTTTTACTGTGATGATTCATGTTTCCCCTATACTTAGCCGTACCTAAGTGATTCGTATATTCTTTGTTTTCGTAATGTCCTCCTTACCAGTTTTTATCGTCTCCATTTTCAAACTCCATAATATATTCCATTTTTTTATGTTCGTCCGCCAAAATCTACTCTATGTGTCTGACTTTGCGACCAGTTATGGCAATATTTAGCATGTTTACAAACGATTACAACTTTTTTGTTTGTGTTCTATGCCTACTTCGTTACGTAATTGCCAACACGCGGGACCCACGCTAACCCATTAAGAACTTTGTGACCATCCTTGTCCCTCGCATTAATTACTAATCATATGCCGACGTCCCTTGCTAACACAAAAACTTTGTTTGCGAGACTTAGGTAGACATACTCTTGTCCCAATCTACACTTTAATCCTCGCGGTAATGTACCGTTTCTGTTCCTTTTTAAATCCAATATTACGAGCTTTGGGTAGATAGCATATATTCTTGCCACTGTTAACATAGTTTTTGTTCTTTGGCGCCCCATTCCAAGTGAATATTAGTGTGTTTTCTCCTCGGGGTGTGACCTGTTGTACCTAATTTATCTGTTGGTAATACTGAACCAATGCTTAATTCCTGTTTTGTTCGCCTTTCTTGTCTATTTTCTCAGTCTAAAGCCTATGTTTTATAATTTAACGAATATCCCTTTTTTGTAATTATTGAATTATGTTCTTTATTTTTTCACTGTTTTTCTTTCTATTGTTAACTTTTTGGGCTATGTCATTTTCGAATTCTCCGAGGGGAAGGGGATACGTATATGCGTCAGACGTTAGCGTATTGTAGTGATCCAGGAAGCACTCTCTTGTTTTTACTTTCCTTGTTTGTGTAGACTGCAGTTATT
>NC_051416.1:30472070-30472465 GCF_015228065.2 Penaeus monodon
GAGAAAGAGAACTTCGCTTCTTAGATTCAACGTAATGGAAGTCATGGGACACTAAGGAAAAGGAGTTATTCCCTTATCCAGTCTTCCCTCTTATTATCTCACTTTTCATAAACATTTCCTTTTTTATCATAATTAGCCTGTCCACCGATTTCCCTATGATTTTTTTCCTTTCATTATTCCAATGCAATTTTTCTGAGGTCACATTTTTAAAAATTATTTTCTTAAGTTGATGATATTAGTGCAGTTGCTTCCCTTGCGACTGTGGTGATTCTTTGGGCGGCCATCTTCGTTAGAGTCCTTTTTATGGTCGCTTTTACGACGCCTTAATTGCCGTTTTATTTGTGAATTAGCAAAGGACAATTAAATTATTATATGTTTTTAGGCGCATACGAAAT
>NC_051416.1:30473072-30473162 GCF_015228065.2 Penaeus monodon
CTCTCCCGCCCTTTAGGTATAGTTTTCCGTTTTAATTGTGTTGTATTTTGTTCCAAGCGCCATTGATTATTCCCTACTTAAATGTGTAGC
>NC_051416.1:30473448-30473776 GCF_015228065.2 Penaeus monodon
GTAACTGGTTATCATGCAAATTACCTTGTAAGCATTCACATTAAAATGGTTCATTGGCAACGAACTGAAGATTGCTATGTGGACCAGGTAAGAGTAGGACAAGAAAATTATTTTAAAAAATGAAGCTAAGGTAATAGAACAACAGAGAGAACAAAAGAGATAGCTAGATATATGTAAAATAAATAGATACAGTAGATAAGAATATAAGAATAATATCAACGAAAAGGAAGCAAGAGGGAAATACAGAATGTGATAAATAGAAAGAATGTAATATAGACAAATATAGAGAGAGTGAAATATAGGCAGTGTTACACATAAAGAATGTAAT
>NC_051416.1:30473859-30474223 GCF_015228065.2 Penaeus monodon
GTAGACCCTGACAGATTGTAAGGGTGAAATGCAGACGCAGATAGAAACAATGAAAAATAGACACGTAGACAGAAAGAGTGAAAAATAGATACAGAGAGATGGTAGGAATGGAGAATAGACACAGACAAACAGAAAAGGTGAAACAAAGACACAAAAAAGGTGGAAAGATAAACTGACAGAAATCTAGAGACCGAATCAGAGAGAAGCAAGCAAACAAACATCAGTTATAAAAAGACTTAGAGACTGTATGTGCTTATTAGACGCCAAGATCCAGTACAGTGCAAAGCCCGAAGCGCTCCATCCGCGGTCTGGAGGAAAGGAGAAGTGTTTACCCACGCTCAGGGCCAAATGAAGACGGATCCGA
>NC_051416.1:30474672-30474740 GCF_015228065.2 Penaeus monodon
ATTGATGGCAGCTTCACTATATCTCACAAACCATTAATCTTTGGCCCTGTTTATGGTGCCCGAGAAGG
>NC_051416.1:30474823-30475370 GCF_015228065.2 Penaeus monodon
GAATGGGAGGTGAGGGACGTAGGAGGCAGAGAAGAAAAGAGATAAACAGAGGGGGAAAAGAAAGATAGATGGAGAGAAAACCAGTAAACATACGAAGTTTAAAGTACAGGCAGAGAGACAATAAGACAGGAAGATCCAGATTGACGAGAGAAAATATGGAAAAAGGTTTTGAAGATGAGAAACTAATATTTAAATCGACGTCTGGCAAAGATAGGAAGGGCATAAGTGGCGAAAAGAAGAAAATACAAAAATATGAATATGACGATTACAGAAATGGCAATAAGAAAAATAGAATACAAAATATATAATTGTTAATAAGAAAAATATAGGTGCCAGTAAGAAAAGTACAGAAGTGGCAATAATGAGATATGAAAGTGCCAATAAGGAAAATACAAAAGTAGCAGTAAGGAGAAAACACAAGTGCCAATAAGAAGCTTGTGGAAATAATATTATGTAAGTCATACGAAGTGGGGAGAGGGAGAGAGGTAAAGGGTGATGAGAGGGCAAAAGGAAACACGAAGAATCTTTTTTAGAAAGAGCAGCTAAC
>NC_051416.1:30475424-30475686 GCF_015228065.2 Penaeus monodon
TAAGTAGACAGTAAATGAAAGGGATTATGGGGAGAGGGGAAGAAGTTTACGAAAGAAATACGTAACAAAAAAAGAAGGAATGTGAAGATATTCAGACATGCGGAAGAGATATGGTCACAAATGGGCGTGGGGGGAAAGTGATGAAAAAATATGTAGATGCGGGAAGTAGACGTGAAAATGGAGGACAATGCGTCACCGTGGGCGTGCTTCGGAGACGGGTTTATCATGTTTTTGAGAAGCTTACCCGGATGGCGTACGATGC
>NC_051416.1:30475765-30476357 GCF_015228065.2 Penaeus monodon
CATACTTTCTTCCATTAGTTATTGATTTTATACATAGATGATAATCACATAATACAAAAAATTAGCCATTTATGATTTAGGAGAAGTTCCTCGAATATTATTTTGAAAGCATTAATGTTAGAAATATAGCGAGGTAATTGGTTCCAAAGAGAGCTACAGAGAGAGGAGGAAACAGATTCCCAAAGTGAGACTATGGGCGTCAGAGCTAAAAGGCGTGAGTGAAATTAGTGACGATTGCCCTCATAACTATGCAAACTCTAGAGCGGTTACACAAGAGCATGGACGGTAAGAGGCCGTTTAGTCTAAATGCAGCCACAGGAGTGTACTCGCTCTTGCCATGATTTTTATAGAATAACGGGAATCGGAAGACACAGTTCTCCGCAAATCTTCCAGGCAGGCGCATCGAAGTTGGGAGGCGAAAGATTATTTGATTTGTGACTCAAAACTGCGCGAGTCGGGTCGAATTCTCAGACTTTACTTACTCGATAATGGCCGCGGCAGACGTGTATCCTCTTACACCTGTCTCCCGCCGAGGCCCTGCAACAAGGCCCTGCTTTATTGCGGTAGGCACAGCAGTTGTATGACTTTGTGG
>NC_051416.1:30476541-30477088 GCF_015228065.2 Penaeus monodon
GAAGATTTAGGGATACAGACAGATATCCAGATGCAGACAGACACATACCGCACACGGCAGTAGCAAGTTATACTTGTATATACTTGGGATAAGCAGAGCCTGTAATGGCTGGATGCTTTTAGAGTTGTTTTATTTCCTGTCAAGCCTGGAGGTTTACTTAGGATGATGTTGCAAGTAAGACCGGGTCGCCATGCGCTCTCCTCTCCTCGGAAGGATCGAGGAAGCACTGCCTGATCCCCGAGTGATCCTGCATAACCGTCATGCGAATGGCTCTCAGGCGGTAAATCACTGTTTCTTCAGCTCGAACCTACGGGAGCTTATTCGTTCGCGGTATTATCCGAAATGTCCGATAATTTGGTGTCGATACCGTGACGCCACAAATTTATAGACCGCTGGATGTGAGACGCGGAGAAACCCTGCTGAGGAATGGGATTTCGCTGCGGCAGTAAATAGCTGTTGGAATTAATGTGTTTTTCCGAAGACTTTGATTACTCGTTGATGTGTGGCTGAGGTTGTTGGGGGAGTCGGTGGCCATATTGCTGTGTGA
>NC_051416.1:30477635-30477984 GCF_015228065.2 Penaeus monodon
CTTTAACGTGAATACTATTCACATTCAATCGCCATTATAATTATCACGTATATCCCATTTTGCAATTAATATGCATCAGCATATGAAGCATTAATAAAGTGCCCAAACAAAGCAGAGGCACAATAAGGTGGATTAATGCCTGGATGCACGCAGTCTAGAGTTAGTGGGTCAGAGCTCTTGTTGTGGAATCGAGTGCATTGTTGCAGCTGCACGGAAGTTCTTGCACGAGGTCTGCTGGGCTTGGAGTGCACTTTGGATCCGTGTGATAGGGAGGCTGCGATGGGGCTTTTCTGGCTGTTCGGATGCTTGTTTGGGTGAAATGATGGAGTGGCTTTGGGAAGAATATGGG
>NC_051416.1:30479080-30479588 GCF_015228065.2 Penaeus monodon
TAATAGGCACTGAGGATTAATCTTTGATGTGATGATAATCCATTCATCATCATAGGCCGTTCTACCCTTCACAAAATGCTAACGTCGCCACAAGTACGTGAACTCGAGGGAATATATTTGTTTGCCGGGCGGTGTTTCCCGAGGGCCAAAACAAAGACGCAGGGTTCTCGTTCTAGCAACGGCCTCTGCATTATTAATTGCATCGTAGACAGGTCGGTGGCACGTCGCACTCCTGCGGTGTGGCGTCCGCAACACGATAACCCTTATCATGCGAAGTATTTAATGCGATAACGCTACTTTGCCGGAAGTGAAGCTAAGACAGTCGGGGGGGGGAAAAGAGTGACGACCTTGGACAACATTCTTACGTCGGTCTTGAGGAGAATGAAGACTGTTCTTACGTCTTTTTCAACTTAGAGAATAGGAAGGTTGAAGTGTGATGCAAGTGAGGCACTGCGTTTCACCAAACAGAGGAATGAGCCGATGCGCAAGCCTGTGCGCGCGCGTGAGC
>NC_051416.1:30479632-30480060 GCF_015228065.2 Penaeus monodon
ATTTGTTTGTGTTAGTATGTCTATATTTGTGTATTTACGCGTGAACATAAATGATGGAAAGGAAGAATAGGAGGAAGAGGTGAAAGAATAGACAAAAGTGAAAGATCAAGGCAAAGAGTGAGCGAAATGGAGAGAAAGAGCACGAACGAAAAAAGAGAAAGAAGGAAAAATATTCGCTGGACATCAGGAGTGGGTTTTTGCGTCGTATTTTACAGCATTGTGAGTGAATAACGTTTGCATTAAGAGTAGGGGGACTTTAAATGCTGCAATGTGACCCTGTCATATTGTGTATGTTTTTAATCTTTCCATTATTTTTCATCTTGCCACTTTTCACTTTCTGTTATCTAAAAAATACAAATTAATCTTTGTTCGGGTAATGGGTATGCGAACTTATGTATGTAGGTGAAAATGCATTGGCAGATAGAGTG
>NC_051416.1:30480171-30480344 GCF_015228065.2 Penaeus monodon
CACACACACACACAGATTTATGTAAGTACCAGTGCCAATCTTTGTAACTATATACTATGTCTCGTATATTTTTAGATTAATCGGAACTGAGCAAAAGTTTGGAGGAAAACAAAGTATTCCCGAGTGCTGTATTATGCATATTGATAAGTTTTACTTGGCTTCACGAATCAGTG
>NC_051416.1:30480787-30481845 GCF_015228065.2 Penaeus monodon
TTTCGATCCGTTTGTCTGTGTTGATCCTGCTATTGTTCCATTATTTATTGTGATTGGATTACGTAATCTAGAGGTTGTTACGATTGTCATTTTTTTATGGTATTTTTGGTTACTTATTTGGGTTATATGCGTTGGGTGACATACGACGGTTACATCCATCTCTAGTGCGTGGGAAAAGGTGTTTACCTGTAGTAATGTTGCGTCTTGATGAATATGTGTATGAACGATGGGTGAGTTTTAGTGGGTGATTAATGAACGTAAATGTGAGTGATTAACAAACATAATACGAGTGATTAATGATCATAAGTATGCGTGATTAATTAGTGTAAGTTTGATGGATTAAAAGTATGAGTATAAGTGATTAGTGAGTATGAGTGATTAACAAGTATATGTGATTTTGAGTATATCTGATTACTGAGTATAAGTATGAGTATCACTGATTAATGGGTACAAATCCGAGTCTGAATTTTTAAGTATGTGAGTATTAGAGATTAGTGAGTATAGATATGAACGTGAGTATGAGGAATTACTAAATATAAGTTTGACTGGTTAATGGGTGTGAGATAAACATGAGTTAATAATGAGTACAAATATAAGTGGCTGAATACAGATATGAGTCACTGAGTATAAGTATGAGTAATTGAGTACAAATATTGTTGATTTTTGAGTGCAACTATTAGCAATTGAGTACAAGTATGAGTGACTGGTTACAAGTATAACTGATGTACGAGTATAATTATTTGTTCACTGATCGTTGATCAAGACAACGGGGACGTGAGGTGACGCGAAGCATTATTACACAAATTTTGTTATGATAATGACTAATGAATCTAGCGAGTCATTTATTACGTTATTGCTAAGGATAATTAATCATAATGAGAGTTGTTGATTTGTTTGTTTTCTTTCTTTTCAGGTAAGGCAGTAAGACTTTTTGGCTAAAGTTGATCTTTGAGAATCAGTAAGTATTAAGAAAGGTTCGGGTTATAACCCTCTTTTTTCTCTCTCTTCGTTTTTGTATTACTTCCATCAGAGTAATAATCTTAGTTGCTAACACATGG
>NC_051416.1:30482189-30482330 GCF_015228065.2 Penaeus monodon
CCCCTCCGCCCGTCCCTATCTCCCCTTCTCTCGCACTCCCCTCTTGTACTCTCTCTTTAATCTCCTTGGGATTATTCTGATCTTTACGTCCCCAGAGACATTTTCTTGATAATTATGAGTTTTGCTCTTCTGTTTGGCAAT
>NC_051416.1:30482439-30482661 GCF_015228065.2 Penaeus monodon
CTTTGTCAAATATATTTATTTGTGTTTTATCCGTTCTTTACGCAAAAAAATATTTTGACAGATAATTGTGTTATTGCTGTTCTTAATAACCCATCCATTATATCATCATTGTTTATAATTGCCATAAGTAAGATGGTATTGACAAAGAAAGATGGAGTGAAGGGGAAGTGACAAAGAGAAATGAAATTGGGTAAAAAAGAATCGAGATAATACAAAGAAATT
>NC_051416.1:30482863-30483300 GCF_015228065.2 Penaeus monodon
TCCGTGGTTTTGAAAGGGAGGGAGAAGGTTAGCGAAAGGTAGGTTTCCGTCTGCGGTCGGGGGAGGTGGAAGGGCATTATCAATCTAGGTCAGAATGGGTCATAATTGGAAGACTCACGCGAAAGGAAGGTTTCGGAGGAGGGAAAGGTTGGCTGGGGTAGAGGGGAGAGGGGAGAGAGGAGGGGGAGGGGCGTGGTAGGAGGTAGAGAAGTGGAAGTGTTGGGGAAGGGGGCGTGGTAGGAGATAGAGTGGTGTAAGTGGTGGGGAGGAGGTAATTAGAGAGGGAAGGGGAGGGGGGTAGGTGGTGGGCAAAGAGGGGAGGTGGTAGGGTGGAGGTGCAGTGATGAGATAGAGGGGTGTAGGTGGCGTTGACGGGAGGGGGAGGGGAATCGATGTAGGCGATGGGGGAATAGAGGATGTGATCGGAGGGGAAAGGG
>NC_051416.1:30483382-30483661 GCF_015228065.2 Penaeus monodon
GGCGTGGGGGCCTTTTCTTTCCGTACACAACTCAAGACGATATGATGCTCCAGCCCAAGTGGGCGTGTCTCGCACCTGTAACCCGCGCGTGCGACGTAACTCAGCTGATTGGCGACTCCTGAGCCCGGCGAGAGACCCCCGGCGCTGGAGTCAGAGGAGGGAATCCGCTGGACGGGAACGCGAGTGGCTTCTGCGTCGTAATTTGCACCGGCGGGGGGGAGGGTAACTTTTTTATACTTGGTTAGAGAATTTACGTTCGCAGGATGATATAGCACACGG
>NC_051416.1:30484655-30485137 GCF_015228065.2 Penaeus monodon
GGTGCGCGCGCGCGCTTCATCCGGCCGGCATCCCGACAAAAGTGTCTCGGCGAAGAGCGTTGATATGATTACTCCATCGGCAGGGAGGTCGAGCTTATATATTGATTGCTCGGGTGAGAATTACGAGCGTCTGCGCGGCCACGTGTTTCTGCCGCCTCGCGCTGCTCGCATACCTCGTGGCGCTCTCACGGCCGTCTGCGTTCTCGCCTGCCCGTCTGCTTGACTGACTGTCTGCGGCCGCCCCTCCTGCGCCTGCTTGCCAGTCTGCCGCTGCCTGCATGGCCCCCGCTGCTTGCTCTTTTGCCCCGCGTCCATCTGCATGTCAAACTGTCGCTGCCTGTGACGGAAGCCGGGCTTTTATAGCTCTTCGGACTTAGTAATTACCATATGTAGCAGTTGCATGCGCGCGTGCGCGTTCATGTGGAGAAGGAGAAAAAGAGAGGATGCGTTTTGTTTTTTTCCTTTTATTTATTTACATTGTT
>NC_051416.1:30485214-30485527 GCF_015228065.2 Penaeus monodon
ATGGGTTTCTGCCTGCGCTCATCTGTTGTGATTAACATTCTAATTAAACTTTCCTTTTGATCTGATTAGCGCTGACACAACGCGGCAAAGTTCCTCGTGTGCATTGAGTGAACCGGAGCCTGACCTCTGGTGGCGCTGAGACGAAGCATTCATCACTTCCTGCTCATGACAGACGGGGGAATTTCCGTTGTTTATTTTCTTTTCTGCTCGTCCCCTTCGGCTCAAAAATGGGCTAGATCTGGCAGTCATTAATGTCGTTAGGCGTCCGCGTGTCAGCCTTGACATCAAATTCACCTTGTCATCTGCTGGGGCC
>NC_051416.1:30486175-30486412 GCF_015228065.2 Penaeus monodon
TCCATAGACCAGCCATGCTATGTGCGTTGTATGAGAAGAGATAAGGCGAGAGAGCCGCGGCGCGCGACGTTATCAAGGGGGATTTATGCGGATCTTGATATGCTCTCCGAATCCGCGAATCCACGATGAGTAAGTCCGGCTCGAGCTCTAACGTTTATTTGATTATGCATGGAAACATACACGCACAGGCTCGCTCGCTTACATTCACGACCGCACGCACACACTCTCACTCACATT
>NC_051416.1:30486754-30487374 GCF_015228065.2 Penaeus monodon
TCGTTGAGGGGTGAGTGCAGGAGAAGGAAGGAGGTGAAGTGGGTGGAGGGAAAGAGGGAGGGATGAAGGGAGTGTGGAGGAAAAGAAGGGGCGGCGAGGGGAGGGAGAAGGGCAAGAAGCGAGGGATGAAGGGAGTGTGGAGGAAAAGAAGGGGCGGCGAGGGGAGGGAGAAGGGCAAGAAGCGAGGGTGGAGGGGAGGGAGGAGAGGTGAGAGGAAGGTGGAGTAGGAAGGTGAGGGGAAGAAGGAGAGGTGAGAGAACGGTGGAGAGGGAATGGGAGAGAGGAGGGTAGAGGGGAAGAAGGAGAGGTGGAGGGAAGGGGGAGGGGAGGGGTGTGAGCGAGGATATACTACCGCCCAAAGAGAAACATCTCCTCCCTTTTATTATTTGCCTCTTCACTCATATGTATTTCAACAGAACGGATAATATATAGAAAAAAAAATTAAATAAAAAAGATAGCGAGTAAAATAGCTAACAAATAATCTTAAACCCACAGACTTAAAGAAAATTCAGTGAATCTGAGCATATTCAGCAAGAGACGTGATTAAAAGATAGATCTCACTACCTCCTTGAGAACTAGCCGTGCGTATCTTGGTCTGTTGGCGAGAGACCGTGGAAGCC